>NW_026596101.1:21662475-21758541 GCF_907164565.1 Psammomys obesus
ACACACACACACACACACACACACACACACACACACACACACACACACTGAGTTCTTCTTACAAGTGGACCTTATTTTCAGAAAATGACTGGAGTCAGAAGTCAGGCTCTATAATAAAATGTAACTAATAAAAAAAAAAAAAAAGAAGTCAGGCTCTACATGACTGAACTCAACATGTTTTTTCCCCCTAAGGATGGACACTGAGCCCCGCTCCCAACCACCAAAATAGTAATGTTATCCCCCTTCACAGTGTTAGAGTGAAGACTACTGAAGCTCCAAGGCTTAAGCAGTTCAGATACACAGGTACAATATATGTATCAGGAGGTAGGCCTGCTGGGTTTGACAAAACACTCTCCACAAACATATTCCTTCTGACTGAGTTACTGTATTTTCATTACAGTATGGAGAAGAGGAGTGCACAGGAGTACAGGTGCCCTCAGAAGGCAGAAGAGGATATCAGTTCTCCTACAGCTGGAGTTACAGGCAGTTGTGAGTTGCCCAAGATGGGTGCTGGGAACCAAACTCTGGTCCTCTGTGAGCATAATAAGTGTTCTTAATGCTTAAGCCATCTCTCTAGCCTCTCTGGGTTTCTGTATTAACAATAAGTTTGAAAAAAGAATAAAACAAAAAGAATTAGAAAAAAGAATAAAACAACACAGTTTCAAAGCCACAGTTATCTCAAAAGGGAGAGGTGTGTTCTCTGAGAATTGAGGTGCAGATGCACACCCCAGTGAGGCACTGTCACCACAGCTCCCGACTTTGCAAATGACTGACTCTTCCATGCTGGACTCCCTGAAGTGGAGAAGAGATACACAATCCCAGAAGAGGCAAAGGATAGCTCACAACCACTGGTGTCTTGTTTGCTAGGCAAGGTGGATCCTGAGCTCTAGCTCAACAACCTCTCCCCCAACCCCCCAAAAAATATCTGCTCTTACTACTTTCCCCTACAGGATACTTTTCTCCAGTTTGCCAGGTCAAAGGCTATTTTCTTCTAGAAATGTCCTGAATGCATACTTGCTTTCCCTGCCTCCTGCCAATGGTATGTGCACTGGCCCAGAAAGTCTCTTATAATGTTGTCCAACTATGAATTCTGCTTTCTATTTCAGAGGGACATGACAAAAAAGGGAATTATAAATATTTAAACTTTTTTTGGTGAAGCACACCATACAAATACTAAAAGAATATGCCATGAAGTTGAAATTACTTAGGGTACAAAAAATAATAAGTTAGCATGATAAAGTAAAAAGGCAAGGAAAGGGGAGAAACAGTGGAAGCAAAGTTAAATAAACAGAGAAAGAGGAATAGAAAAAGAATATTCTGGAAAGAAAAAAGGAAAAAAAATAACGAAAAGAAAAAGAAGAAAACTAAGAAGTTATCGTGTAACAGATGACTCAGAGGGTAAGTACTTGTCACCAAACATGAAGCCCTGAGTTCGAATCTTCAGAACCTGTGTAAAGCCTGGTTTGCAGCCCATCTGTAACCTCAGTGTTCCTATGGTAGCAAGATTGGAGGTGGAATATATCCCCCACCCAGGTTCTCAAACAAGGCAGAAGATGAGGATCAATGCTCCACTCCGATGCTGTGGCAGGAATATGCTCACACTCATACATACTAACATACACATAGCCACAAACACAAAAATAAAAATGTAATTTAAAAAAAGCACTGCAAAACATGAAGTTTGAAAAAGTAAAAAGCACATCACAGAAATAAAGCTGAAATAGAGAGACAACAGGAAAAGGGACAGCATAACACCAAGTACATAATGGGACCAGAATTCTGCACAACCTTACCTTTTCCATATTCATGCCTGTCCATGTATGCAAGGCTGCTCTATTCAGACTGTCTTATTGGTGCTGGTGCTCTCCTCCTCCACTGCATGAGCTCTGCCATGAAGACAGCAGACCTGGCTTCCTATACTCTCCTGCCCAACTCCCTGCCCTGAAGTACAATAGCACTAATCAGAATATTACTGCAGATTTTCTTGTCTCTGTGTAGCCATTGAAAATAAAGTTTTGATTTGATTTTTAAAATTTTCTTCCTCTTAGAATCATTCTGAATGATATAACACTGAATCTGTATGAATTATAGACAATAAGAAATATAAACTGTTTTATTTACCTAGAAAATCTCCTTTAGTCATCTTTTCATATAATTTGGCCTTTTCTTCCAATTTTTCCCTAGGAGAAAAACAGACAAGTATTAGACATGGTCCTAGAATTGTCCCTTCTACCACCAAAATATCAGTTTGGCAGCAGCTACCTCCCCTGAAGCCTTCCATGAAAAGATGGGCACAGTGCTTGCCGACTGCCCTGTCCTGAAGAAACCTTCAGTCTTACTTCATCTACTTCATTAGTGAAAGCAGAAGCATGCCTCAGGACCTGAAGCCATTCCTGGTACATTATAATTGTTCAGTAAATATCTGATGACTTAATAAATGGATGCACTAAGTTAAAGCTCCAACAATTTAGGTGCTAAATGCAACTTAGGTTACATACCAAAAGAGAGATGTATTTAAACACAGCATTTTTCTATTTAAAGTTTCCAAAAGGATCACCAGGTTCATGGAAAGCCCCTTCTCCATAGTGTTTTTAGACCAGGGGGTCATCTGTGGCGTCTTGCACTTCTTTATACTGACTTATCTTTGTTAAAAACAAGACAATATCTATTCCAAAGAGCACAAATAATACATTCAAGCCACAAACTAACATAAAACAAACATCCCTGGCATATTCAACAAAGTAGCCTCTCTGCTCATATAATTTTGGTGGCATTTATCATATAGTGAGAGATGCAGCAGCAGCAAGACTTACCAACAATACAAATCACACATGAAAATGTTTTAGTGACCAGAATACTTAGTCTCAAAATTACCCAACCCAGGTTATTATTAATCACATAGGAGAAAAGGCAAACTCAGAGTAGAGAACTCTTCCAGATTTTTTCTAACCAAGTGAACAAACTCACCATTATCAATGACTCAAACTGACAATTATGAGCATCGGGATAAGATTCATTGGGTAAGACACAAAGACTACACAGTATTCTTAAATGAAAACTTTAATGTAACCCCATTCAGACACAGAACATAGCAGGAAAAAAAAAAAAAAACTGGCTTGGACACTTAAAAATGTCAGCAGGGTAACTGACAACAAAAGGCAAAATTGGAGAGATATGAGGGCTAAAGGTATGAATGAAATATAATCTTTGAATCCTGAATTTCTTTTTTTTCCTGATTTTTCAAGATAGGGTTTTTCTGTATAACAGCCCTGGATGTCCTGGAACTCACTTTGAGAATCTTTCACAAAACCTATTTAGGGCATAATTGTGCTGGGACAAGTGGCAAAATTTGAAATATGAGCCACAAAGTAGTATTAAACACAGTATAAGATACCGTCCTTGTTCAGATAAGATATATACTGAAATACTCACAAGTCATGAATATCGTGACACTTAAAAGTCTTCCTCTATAGGTGTGGAGGAAACGCAGAGGAAAGCAAATATAACAACATTCTAATTAGTAAATTTAGGAGACAGGCATTAAAATGTTCATTTTAACCATCTTTTAATTATATTCTTAATTTGGGAGGGAAAGTTTGGGGTCTCTAAGTATGAATGTCTTATCATCTAGCCTAGAACATAGTATTGGACACTTCTTAAAAATGTGTGATAAGTTGAAGATGTGGCTCAGTGGACAAGACTAGGTATTGCATCCCTAGAAATATAAGTTTAAAAAAAAATGGTTGATATAGACCAGGCAGTGGTGGCACATGCCTTTAATTTTAGTGGCAGAGACAGGTGGATCTCTAACTTCAAGGCCACCCTGGTCTACAGAGCAAGTTCCAGGATAGGGCTACTCAGAAAAAAGACCCTGTCTTGAAAAACAAACAACAACAACAAAAATTGTTGATACAGCCTTTCCTTTCTTTCAGCTGCCAGAAAGATGGCAGACATTCAGACCAAGGTGCTTACCAAAGCAGCCCACAATCTTTTAAAACAAGAAGCTGATTCTGCTGAGAGAAACTACGAAGGAGAGGTTCTTTCAGTACTACAAAAACATTGGTCTAGACTTGAAGATACCCAAAGAGGCACCTAAACAGGCAAGAAATGCCTCTTCACTGGTAACATCTCCAACCAAGGTCACATCTTTTGTCTGGTGTCATCCGCCAAACTTTATCCACTACATCCAAAAGCACAGTCAATTTGAAAAGCATCACAAAAACATATCTGTACAACTGTCCCCTTTTCAGGGACATAGAGACTGACAACATTGTCACCATGGGATGGTACAGGTCCTTGAGTAAGACAGTATGCTTCACTGTGCTCAAGGTCACCAAGGCTGCCAGCACTAAGAAGCAGTTCCAGAAGTTCTGAGAAGATGTTGGCCAACTCCCAGAACAAAGTTATTTTTCAACTTTGAAAAAAAAAAGTTGATATATTTAGTGTGTTATAAAAACTCAAAACAGATCCTTATTTCATCTTCTAAACTGAACTTATCTTTTTGTAAAACACACATACGTAAATTACAGCATTTTAGAAGACAGCCAGCCCTCCGTCTATACCTCCAGATTCAACTAATTGGAAAGAAATAATATTCCAAAACAATGTTTCAGTGTTGCTAATGTATACTGTGTATCTGTCTGTACAGATTTTCTTTCTTGGCATTCCCTGAGGATTACAGAATAACAACTACATCATATTAGGCATAGCAGGTAATCTAGAAGATTTTAAAGTATACTGGATTTTTTTACAGACCACCCCACTCTATCTATCTTAGGCATCCTCAAGCTTTGGTATCTGAGGCAAGGGAGGGTCCCAGAACCAACCAATACCCCTCAGATATCAAGAGACACTATATTTACATTTATGGAGTATTTGACTAGACGGATGTAGACCAGGAAGAGTAACATCTGAATGCCTATTTCTTTGTTTGGTAACTACAAATATAACTACCTTGCTTTGTCTAAAGTCTTCTGCTCCTCAAGTTTCTGTTCAGCATCCTTCTCTGCTCGACTGGACACGCCTGCATTTTGCTTGTTCCAGATACTTGGCTTCTGGAGAATAATTCAAAAGAACAAAACTAAACCACATGATTGCAAAACAATCTCAGCTTGCATCAAAAGGAGAGAAAATCGTTAGATCTCATGAATCATCAGAGAACTACTTATTCTGACAGCTAATTTACAGCCTACAACAGACTACCTGCATATGACTGTAAAAGTAACTTTTATTTCCCTGATGTAATTGTCATCTCCAAGCCTTACTGCCTCTATCTGCTAACCTAGGCCTAGTCCTGGAAGCTTCTAGCCTCTGTACACTAGAATGTTTTCAGCCTCTGAGACTTAGTGCTGAATAAGCTCACTCTTTCTAGTTCTTTCTGATTTCTGGCTGGCTTGTTCAACTCAGATGTTCTGGCTCAAACCCTTCTCCAAGCTGACTGATTTAATATGCCTTCTCTCAGTTTCTCACTGAATTGCTCTGCTTGGTCTTAAACTAACTCTAGCAATATGTTCTAATCTTCTGACTCCTTCCCATACACTGGCTCATTCTGTCTTCACCCATGTCTAGTTTGTTCTCTCTTCAACCTCTCTCTGTAAAATTCTCCCAGTAAAAACTGCCTCTGAATCCCACAAACTGAAATGCCACGAACTCAACTTCACTGCATTGCTTAACTCACTGACTCAACCAAACTGCCTGAACAGTACTGACTAGAACTCTATCTCCTGGGATTAAAGGTGTGTCTGTATTCCAGCTGGATCACACAGACCTAGAAGGTCTTTGGATGTGATCTCTTGCTAGAGCAGCCATGCTCTGAATTAAAATTTCTCTATACATGACAATGCTGGAGTTGAAAAAAAGTTCTATATCACATAAAGAATTTCCTTCTAAATGTCACTGAGTTGCTTTCTCAACTGACTTTTACCCCCGATAACACCATTCAATATTCCAATGAACCTGAGCAGAATACAAAGAAATACAATAGATTACTACCTATTAAAAAAACAAAAAATTGTTAAAGTCTTTCATATTTTAAGTCTATTTCTATATTTTACAATTGTTTATCTGTGCTTGGATATAAAATACATGCTAATCATCCATGAGAATATAACTTATTAATAGCATGTTAAAGAAGAACATTGGGACTGGAGAGATGGCTTAGCATTCATTATGAGGGCTTACTGTTCTTGTAGAGCACCTGAGTTCAGTTCCCAGCCACCCACCTTGCTTGCCTTACGACCACCTATAGCTCCAGTTCCAGGGAATCCAACACCCTTTTCTGGCCTTTGAGGGCACTCATACACAGGTGGCATACACATGCATGACATATGTACACACATAAATAAAATAAATATTTTTAAAAAGTGTATTAAATAATCTTACTAATTTTAATATTTAACATTTATGCAAACGTTCAAGTATAAGTCAGGCATTTTTTCCCTTTACTTATTTACAGGTAACTACTGACATTTTTTTCAAAAACTTAAAACACAATGTAATTCTTCCATGTTTGAAATCAGTAGAGATATCTTTACCTTATTAGTTGTCTTTGGTTTTCCAAAAACTCCAGAATCTTTTAGAAGTTTTTCTTGTTTGAATTCTTCTTGTTTTCGGAAGAGCTCAGCCTTAAGATCTACCAACTAGAATAAAACAAAAAAGAAAATGATATTTAATTCAATTCTGGAAGGTGACTGGATTGCTAAGCAACTGTAATTCTCCAAGGAAGATTTCACCTTCCTGAACACGGACAAGAAACACAACGTTTAAGTATGGAACTCTATACAATATTAAACAGCACTAGGGTCACACTGTAGTTTTTCTACAAGTATAGTTCTACTCCAGCTTTTCTCACTCCAGGCTTCTTTTTTTTTTTTTTTTTTTTTGTCAAGGGGAGAGTGATAGAGCAAAGTAAGCAAATGGAATTTACATGTTCACAAAGGATTCAAGTCATTTCTGAACCGCCTTCTGTTTGTGGGACACATACCAGAAGTACAGACTCAAGTTTGACTCAGTTTGTTTTTAAAATGTTAAGTTTAACTGAATCATGGGGTTTAAAATGGGAGGGGAGAGGACAGGTGAGGAGAATGGGGCAGCTGGGCAAATTACTTGTGCCTACCTCTCAGCTGTATTAGTCTTAACAGAACAAAGGAAGAGGGGAAGATGATTTAATGAAAAATGGCTACATGTACAGGCATTTGTAAATCAGACACTAGTAGCTGACAAGAAAAATAAAAATGACTGAACTTGGGGGCTAAAGAGATGAGTCAGCAGGTAAGAATATTTGCTGCTCTCGAAGAAGAGTCAGAATGGTATTCAACCATCCATTCCTAACTCCAGTTCCAGAGGATCCAATGCCCTTTTCTGGCTTTCAAGAGCATCAGGCACACATGGGTTGCATGTACAAAGGTGCAAACAAAACAGTTATATACAAAATTTAAAAAATATTTTTTAATGGTTCCTTTTATTTCTAATGTGCAACTGGTGTTTTGCTTTTGTATATGTCTGGGTGAGGGTGTCAGATCTCCTAGAACTGTAGTTACAGACAATTGGGAGCTGCCATGTGGGTCCATAGAGTCCTCTGGAAAAGAAGCCAGTGCTCTTAACTTCTGAGTCATCTCTCCAACCCCATAAACTTTTTATTTTTATTTTTTTAATGACTGAGTTCTGTAATTTTTATTTGAAAGAAATCCATTTTAAAGTACTGTTGGCAGGGATTTTAACAATGTAAAAGAGTTTCACTCCAGGACCCAAAATTCAAAATTCTTAAAAGAAAAAAAAATTACCTTTCAAATTACCTTTCTCTTCATAAATGCATCAATTATCTAATTTTTTTTTTTCTATTCTACAACTACTTCTGAATTTAAGCTCACAAAATGACCAATTCTTGGACTTCATTTGTATTGTAACTATTGAAAACATGACCCTCTGGGTAAGTTAACTTTGGTTTGGTTTTTATAGACAGGGTCTCACTGTGTAGCCCTGGCTATCCTGGAACTATGTAGCTCAAGCTGGCCTGACTCACAGAGGTCTATCCACCTATCTCTGCTTCACACATGCTGGGGTTTAGCGAATGTGCAACTACACCCTGCTTAATTTAGTTTTAAGTACTGAATCCAAGCAAACATAATGACTAAGATCATATTTTTCATTTTAGAAAACAAGTTCCGACACAATACTAGATACAACACTGGGTTTTCCTCTTGTATTCCATAGTCTGTAGTAAATTGAAGCTTAAGTCAAAGGGCAGGCAATTTGTTCGGAGACAATAGACAAGGCAACGCTTTGCACTCAAACTGAACCTGGGTTCTCACACAACAAATCCGTATGTAAATTGAAAACGGTATTCACCTTTGGGTGTCAACTTCATCATCCATGAAGGGTGACCATGAATACCACCTAAATCCTAAGGCACTTCTGAGGACTCAATGGCGGCATGCATATGCAACGCTGGCACAAATGTGTACAGCATTTACAAGTTTTCTGCTCAAGAATGGTTAAGTTGGCAGAACTCCTTACATCCTCACCACCCGGGCAGCCCATCCCACAAATGCACTAACTAACTTGTCTCGGTCCTGCTAAGAAGACCGTAGGTACTCTGGAGTCCTGGGGAATGGAATCATATTCCAATGCTCAAGAAGGACTTTGCTGGTCTCTGGGGTGGAGAAGGCAGGAAGGGCACGTCCTCCAGGTCCCCGCAGACAGCGAGGACTGGCCGGCCTGGGGCGGCTGACCCGCAGGATGCGCACTGAGATCCCTGGGAGAGTGGCTTCCTGGGCCTGTCTGTGGGGCGAGGTGTCGGACAACGCCAGGTTCAGGACCCTGTGAGTAAGGAGTTGTCGAGGGTCCCCGCGGGGAGAAATCCAGTCAGAATCCCTGTCAGACGGGGAGTTCAGGTCCCTGACCCTCAGGAGGCAACACTTGAGTCGTTATTCGCGACTGAGAAGGGCGGGGGGAAACGCAGAGTACGTACTAAGCCACACTCGAACTCACCGAGGAAGCTGTAACGTCCAAAGGCTTCTTCTTTCGATCCATCGTCCAGCCAGGCCTTACGCCCTAACTCCCAACCTCCTGTAGTCTCTGTCAGGCCTTAAGAGCCCGCCCCGCGGCGGAACCGGAAGTGCCTTTGATATCGACGCTGTTTCCGTAATTTTGCGACATAGATTTACGACCTCGGCGCCATCTTGAAAGCGTCAATATGAGGTAGCTAGTCGCTACGTCACCATTTTGAGAAGGTCAGAGAGGGTCCTTAGGGTTGAAGTTGATCGCAAAGGTAATCTTGAAGAGAGCAGAAAGTGAGGTGAGAATGACTAGCATTGTCGTCTTGAGACGAAGAGAGGATAGCTTTCATTGCAGCAGACACCGTATTGAGCGGAGAGTCTTAAGTGATGGAAAAGAATAGTGCCATCTTGAGGAGGGCTAAGTAAACTCCGTCTACAAAATGAAAACAAAGGGAAGTTAGTGAAACTCGAGATGGGGTGGGATATCTATTGTTTGAGAATGGGTTGTGAGAAAAACGTATTTTATTTTAGTTTTCTTTGGAGGTTTTTGTTTTGTTTTGTTTTAGACAGAATCTTACTAAATAGCTAGCTGGTCTCATGTGCAACAATCCTCCTGCCTCTGCCTCCTAACTGCTAGATTACAGGTGTGAACCACCATGCCTAACAGAATGTTCGATTTTTAATATTCATTCACACGTTCATGAGGGAGGGTCTCACTGTGTACAGGTTGGTCCAAAACTTGTTTTGTAGACCAGGCTGGCCTTGAACTCACAGATACCTGCCTGGCGCTTCCAAGTGCTGGGATTAAAGCTGTTTGTCACCACAACAGGCCCCTAGAATACTTCATTATTGAAATTACTGTTTGAATTACTAACTTATTTTTTTTTAATGACCTGGATTAAAAACAAATTTTCAACAGTTTCTGAAATGGCCCTAAACATGCATCTGCTCTATTTCTGCAAAGCAGTGTTCTCAACACTGATCATGATAAAGTCAAAACAATCAACTCTGAAAGACACTGAAAATGCTCTGTGTCCTATAGTATCAACTGTTTTGCCAACATTTAGTTCCTAATGTTAAAAACAAGCACACCCATCTCATTAGGATACGAGTTTGTTTCCATCTTTGATAAATGGTGAAAATATACATATGCCAAAGAATTGTTTTAATTTTTAAAAATTATCTGTACACATTTTATATACCTAGGGTGGTGAAAAAATTGGGTAAAAAGTAATTGTGAGTGGAAAAATTTTAAGAAGTCCTTCATCGTGATAATCTTTGTCTCTAGAATGCCTATGGGAAACCTCTGGTTATCTCCTGGTTAGCTATATAAGCTTACACCATGGAAATTCATACTAAGAGTGGCACCCCACTAAGACAATGCCTCCTAAGACAAAGACATTGCTAGGGAAGGGTGGGAGACAGCTCAGTGTTGTAGCACTTACTTAGCATGTGCAATAACCTGGGTTCCATCCCTAGCACTGGGGAGAAATAGAAATAAGTTGTTGAGTTTCCCTTGTTTCCCCAGCTATCACACAGAATGTGACATTGGCCAGAATGTTGTCTTGGCAGGTCCACAAGTTCTCATACATCCTGTTCCTAAAAGCTCCCTTTTTCCTTCAGTGACTTCCCAGCAGCTTGGTCTGTTTGGAATTGCTTTCCTTTATCTAGTCCCAAGAATGCAGCTGCAACCCAGTTCCCTTTTCCAGAGTGCTATCTTCTTCTAAACCACACCTTGGACCAGAGTCTCTCACGGGGGATTTCTTGCAGACAACAGAGGACGAAAAGGACTCTGTAGACTGGTAAGAGAAGCCTGAGCACATCTCATCACCCTCTGAGCCTCAATTCTCTTCCCTGGCTGGGCACAGAGGATGTTTGACACCATAAAATAAAAATTGCCCTGTATCCATTAATTTTTGTTTGTTTGTTATGACCAAATACATGACAAGAGCAACTTAAGGGAAGAGGCTTATCTTGGCTCATAGTTTGAAGGGATACAATCTATCATAGAGGGGAAGATAAGGTGGGAGATTGTTCCATCCCACAACTCCGTCCAAGCTGGAACCTTTACTTTCTTGAATTTTGACCAGCCTGGAAGGGACGAAGCTATTCTAGAGACAATATATCCATCACTTGTTGGGGGTTGGTCTGGTGAGCTATGTATTCAGATACTGATTTCTGTGCCCCCAGATCTGGTTACAGTCTGGACATGGGCATTGTCATTTCTACAATATCTTGTATCAATGTTGTATATACATTGCTCCCCAGTTTTCTCTGATTGGTTAATAAAGAAGCTGAGAACCAATGACCAGGCAAAAGACATAGAGAGGCTTGACTTCCAATCCAGTAGGGCTGTCTCAGGTAGAGACCACGAGGTAGTAGGAGAAGGAAAAAGAGGTAGAGAAAAGACATGGCCACAAGCAGAAGCAGCCCAGGTAGAATTGATATAGCAAGTAATTCAGGGTGTGTGACTGGGATGTAGCTAGACTAGCATAGAGAGTTAGAATAGATAAATAACTGCCTAGCCCTAGTTCTTTTTAAGCTTGTTGAATAACTCTATTGGTCCCCCTGTCTCCTTATTTGGGAGCTAGAACAAGTGATTAGAAAAGGTCCCCCAAAGATGTTGAGACTCATAGCCAAACTTTGGGCAGAGTGAAGATAATCTTATACAAGAAGGGGGAGATAGACCTGGAGGGTACAGGAGCTCCACAAGGAGACCAACAGAGCCAAAAGATCTGGGCCCAGGGACTCCTGAAGAGACTGATGAATCAACCAAGGACCATGCATGGAGAGGACCTAGACCCTCTGCTCAGATGTAGCCCATGGCAAGCTCAGTCTCCATGGGGTTTCACTAGTAAGGGGAGCAGGGACAGTCTCTGGCATGAACTTGGTTGCCTGCTCTTTGATCACCTCCCTCTGGTGAGATGGCCTTACTAAGCCACAGAGAAAGAGAATCCAGACAGTCCTGATGAGACCTGAAAGGCCAGAGTCAGATAGTAGAGGAGGAGGAGGACTTCCCTATCAGTGGACTAGGGGAGGACTGGGAAAAGATAAGAGATAGGGCTACAGCTAGGATATAAAAATGAATACAGTGTAATTAATAATAATAAAAGAAAAGATCCCCCAAATTTTAAAATATAGTTCCATTCACCTTGGTTGTCAGACAATTGAAACAATGGATCCCCAGAAACTAATTTCCCCTATGAAGTTCATGCTGGCAGAAAAGACTAAAATGAGGCTGGAGGGATAGCTTAGTAATTAAGAGCACTGTATGCACCTCCAGAGAATCTGGGTTTGATTCCCAGAACCTGTATAGCAGCTTCCAACCATCTGTAACTGCAGTTCTAGAGAATGTGGTATGCATTTCTGACCTCCGCAGGCACCAGGTATGCATGTGGTATATGGACGTACATGCAGGTGAAGCACCCATTGGCAGAAAGTTGGTTTGTTTTTTTATGTAAAGAAAGAAAATGAAAAAGCCTAAAGCCTTAGCTAGCTGAAACAGAAACTTTTCTCCTGGGAAAATGTTTCAGGCCACTTTACAGGAGAGTGCAACGAAGATGGTGATGGGGGGCGGGGACCATGCCTTGACCAGGATTGCTTAGCAATGCATTAATCCTTAAACTTAACTCAAGACTCCAAAGATGCACTTGAGTTGGGGAGTAGTCACTGGATCGCAGTCTCTCTTCCCACGCTGATCAACTATCCCTTTTTTTTTTTTCTTTCCACTATTAATTTTACTCTTTTAGTTGGCTTTACAAGGACAGGTGGTGGTTGAACCTGGTATGTTGGGGCACAGGGTGTGATCCTAAATCCAGTAACAACATCTTGGTGGAAGAGAAAGTAAGTGGAAAGTAAGTAGATCCCAGATTAAAATAAAATGCCTCAAAGCCCTTCCCACAGTGATCCACTTCCTCCGGTGAGGCTCCACATCCTGAAGTTGTCACAACTTTCTGAAACACACCATCAGCCAGGACCAAGTGTTCAAACATATGAGAGTATGGGGGCATTTCACAGTCAAGCTACATCCAGCCTGCACAAGAAAGCAGCTCTGTGCACATCCCTCAGATTCAGAGCTGTGCATGACAGCAGTCTGTACGGTGATGCGGCATACTTGACAGAGTGTCTTATGCCTGCTGGGCCCCAGGGCTGTGCAGTGGGTGGCAGGAGGATTCTCTTCTTCCGTTCCATCCCTGTGGGATTTGCATTGTCTATGAAATTGTCTATTGGCTTTAAAGCAAGGAGGAAAGAGAAGATCTTCAAAAACAGTCATCATTCATCTCACCTAGGGGTTGGCTACATCCAGGCTCATTATCAATGACCTGCAGGGGGTTTCCAGCAAGGAGGCACTTAAGGGCGCACTGAAGATCAGCCTCACCCACTGCAATAATCTGCCAAGGCTGCTAGTGTGAGATTCTAATCGGCTATAAAGTCTACAGGTTTAATTGAGTCCAGGAAGCATTTTAGCATGTGAAAACTAATTTTTTGTACATGCTCTGTTTTCTTAAAAGAAAACTGTATCTCTCCTCACTTGTCCGGCACGCAGAGCCCTCACCTTTGTTCCATCTCCAACACCACTGACTCTAATGAAAAATTGCTCAGCAGTGCATGAATAAGCTGACTCCAATGTGTGCAAAAAGAGATTAGGTCAGACTGAAGAAAATTGGGTTTTCCACAAGGGTACAGGATGAGACAAAAGGCAGGAAGATAAGCAGTGGGACCCTGGATGTCAATCCAGCTGACCTTCATGAAGAGGAGGTAAGACTGTCAGTGTCATTATGGCACTCAATTTCTACAGCAACCTCAGGGGGTAGGTGATTTCATTGTTCTTATACAGGAGCAAACAGAAACACAGAGAAGGCAAGTATGTATGCAAGGTCACATAGCTTGGAGTCAAGCTCTACTGGGAAAAGGAAAAAAAAAATCAGCCTCTTGTCCCAAATTATTTCTGCAGAAAGGACCTGTGGTTGGGTCACTCTAAGTTCCTGCTGACTGGTAGCAATACTCAGCTTTTCTGGGCTTACAGCCATTTTTCTGATCCTGTCACCACACCTCCCTCTGTCTTTGCATGATTGTCTTCATGTAAAGACTGGCTATGTGAGACAAAGGTCCTTCTGGAATCCCGGGTGACCTCACTTTAACCAATGACATCTACAGTAACACTATTTCCAAAGAAGGTCACATTCTGACTGCAGTTTTGGATTCATATACATCTTTTTCTTTTCTTTTCCTGTGTGTGAGTGGGAAGAGGGAGAGTACCAGAAAAGGCCCTAGTACCTGTCTTGGAAAGACTCGCTTGAGGCCCGCCCACAGCATTGGTGGAGGAGGGGACCTGAGAAACAGGGTCTGTCATCATTAAGAAATGGCAGCACTGAGTGGCAGAGAGGATGGCTGAGGGCAGAGATGGACAAAGCAGGTTCCTGTGCCACTCAGGTTAGGCTGCTAGGAAGCAGGCCTTTCCCGTTGTTCTCTTCAAGGCTACACCCTCATCACTTACAGACCTCCCACTAAGCTCTGCCGCTTCCCAACAGCACCACCCCTGAAAATGAGCCTTCAGTGTACAGGGAGACTGCAGATCCAAGCATTCGAAAGAAACAAAGAAACACACTTTGGTGAGAGCCCCATCTGGCCACAGCTAGGCGCTGAAATGATGACAAGGAGAACACCGAACACTGGGGAAGGTCATGGTGTTGATTAGGACCCTGAGAAGGTTCTTGACTTCGAGGCTTTGAGTTTCCAGGCAGGTGTCAGATGGCTGCTCCAACAGGGAGGACAGTGTACCTAATGGGACAGGAAGAAGTGCTTGTGTTTCCTGGTGCTTCACAGAGCACCATGAGGCACTTTGGAGTCTGATCTGTGTAAGGCAGGAGGCATGGAGAGTGCTGAGCAGAGGAGAGATGTGGTGGTCTGCCTTGGGGATTAACAAGATCCCTATGCTGCTGGGCTAGAAAAGACTGTTTTCTAATAATGCTCCCTAATTTTCTCGTTCCCACTTTCACTCACAATCAGAAAGGGATCCAACACATCTGTTTTAAGGCTAAGTGTATGCCTAAGAGACCAAACACAACACCTGTGAGTCCTGTAGCTGTGAGCCTACAGGAGTGCCTTCTACATGCCCTGCAGTGGGCTAAGTGCTTTCTTATTTTGAAATAAACTTTCTATTTTAAGTTTTTAGATTTATAGAAACACTCAAAGGTAGAATGAGGGGTTTCTATATGGTCCTTGGCCACTTCCCTGTGTTGACATTTCACTTTAGGACTTTTGTCTCATGCAAGAACCAACCTTCATACATGCTGTCAAGTCTGCTCTCCTTTCCCAATGTTGTTCACCCAGGCTGCCACACTGTGCTTAACTGTCAGTTTCCTCCTGACAGTAAGGGTTTCTCAGACTGTATTAGTCTGCTTTCTGATGCTGTGACAAAATACTTGAGCTAATCAACTTACGAGGGGGAAGATGTACTTGGCTAATAGTTTCAGAGGTTTTGATGCATCATTCTTGGATCCATGGCTCTCAGCCTATAATGGTGTAGTTTATAATGGTGGGTACAGGTGTTGAAGCAGAGGAAGATGGAGAAGGAAGGAGGGAAAAGAGAAAGCTCAAGTCCTAATATCCTCTTCTGGGACACAGACTCAGTGACCCAACTTTCTCCCACTGTGCCCTTCCTCTTAAAAGGTTCCACCACCTTCAAGGCTTAAGCACCTTTTGGGGGGGGGCATTCAAACTCCAAATCACAGTGCAAATTATCTTTGTTTCTGGTGAACTTGGAAGTTTTCAACAAACTTAGTTAGGTTTGTGTATGTGTGTCAGTGTGTGTGAGTGCGTGCACACAAGTATGTGTGTGTGTAGCATATGCCTGCAGTGCTCAGGGAGGCCAAAAAAGGACATCGGATTCCTGAGAACTGGAGCTACAGATGGTTAAGATTATAGATAATTGAAAGCTGCCATGGAAGTGCTGGGAATTGAGCCTGGACCCTCTGCAAGAACAAATGCTCTTAAATCCTAAACCATTTCTCCAGTCCTTGTGGTTTTTTGTTTTGTTTGTTTGGTTGGTTTAATAATAGATTCTTCAATTTGGATGTGCCTGACTTTCTCAGAGCATGAATATCGTCCTGAAGGGAGGATATCTTAGGACACTCACCTGATGAAGTGCATGTTGTTAAGATGACCTTTGAGTGGGAATCTCAGTCCCCTGGCATGTGGTATTTGCCAAGTTGCTTATTGAAAGCGCCTTCCCTACTTGCTCTTTCTTCAGAAGCAACAGGTGGTGCTTCGTGTAATTAATTTTATTTACTCATTTTTATTTACGTGTATGTGTTTGTTTGCTTGTCAGTTATATACACTGTTTGCATGTGGGAACCCCTGGAAGCCACAAGAGGGTGTCAGATTCCCTGGAATTGGAGTTACAGGACATTGTAAGCTACCATATTCGTGCTAGGAATCAGACCAGTGTCCTCTGAAAGAACAGTAAGTACATTTAATGGTTAAGTCATCTCTCAGCCAAGCTTTTTAAATTATAAATTGACAAATAATTACATATTTATAGGATGTGTGATGTTTTGATGTATTTTACAATGTGTGATGATTTTATCAGGCTCATTAACAATCTGTTACGTTGTTTGTTGCTCTTTTGTGGTTGAAATGTTTAAAACCTTTCAACAAACTTGAAGAGCATGCTGCATTATTTTTAGTTTGGTCACCACTCTGCAGTACAGTGCTGGACTGTGTCCCTCTTGCTCAGCTTAAACTTTGTGACCTTTGATAAATACCTCTCCATCCCACCCTATCATCCCATCTGTAGTAACCGTCATTCTGATTTTATGAGTTAAGCTTTAGATTCTACCTAAGAATGAGATCATGTGGCTCTTGTCTTTCTGTGCCTGGCTTGTTTCACTTTAGTGTCCTCCAGGCTCATCTATGCTATCACAAACAACATCCTTTTAAAGGCTGAACTGTGTATCTGCACCACACTGTTGTCCTTCTGCGTTTGGCAGGGGCCTGAATCTCTGCTGAGGTCCTGAAACTTGGCTTCCTTGTTGATATAATGTTCTTTTAAAATGTATACGCCTTACCCTTGTTAATTCAAATGCTGATTTCCCCACCCCCAACTCTCTGGTTTCAATCCGGATATTGCATTGTGATACTCATTATAAGCATCCTGTCTCAACTCTGTGTAAACAGAACAAAATAAAGCAACTAGATACAATGTTGTGCAATGGGAGGAGCCAGAAGGCAGGAAAGGAGTGGGAGGAGAGGGAGGAGGAGAGAGAGGAGAGCAGAGCTGGAGGAGAGAGCTTGGTGGACGTGGAGCATGAACCAGACCTAAGATTTCACAAAAATCAAGTATAATGTGGGAAATCTAAATGTTAGGAAACTGAGGGCTTGGAGGTTTAGGAGGCAGTAAATATTGCCCAGCGTTGTGTTCTAGGTTAACTAAAAACCCAGTCTCTGTGTGGTGATTTGGTTATACAGCTGTTTAAGATTAACAGCAAGCTTTACTAGAAGATAAACCAATAGTAAATATTAATCACTGCCTACAACACTTCCTGATGGAATTCTGCTTCTCCCAGGGACAGCTAGAGCACCTTAGGGTGAGGCCCACATGTGCTAAGCCTGGGTGTGGAAAAGGTTTTCCACAGTGTTACAGTTTGGCTCTTTTAGCATGAGCTCACCAGTGACAATGGAAACTTGGGCGTTCCAAAGCCTATGTCCATACCAGAGTGTTACAGCTCTTGGTCGGGCAGCTGTGCTCAGCACAGCAGAAGTGTGGGCCAAGGCCCATGCCTGGTCAGCTTGCAACCAATACATAGGCCCAGTGAGGCCCAGCCTCGTGAGGCCGAGGCCTAGTGGGCTGGAGGGCAGGCCTGGTAAGATGTGACCTGGCAGAGGATAAATAATAAACCTAGATGGTCTTGAAGTGAGAAAGTGTGAACCTGCATACCTCTTACCATGTGAAATCAAGGGCAATGTAAAAACCCTGGGCAGAGGAAGGGATTTCAAGGGTGAATGTGTTTGATTTGCTGGGGTCAGGACGTCAGGGATACTTAATGGTCCTAGCACAAGAAGAAAAATTAATTATTAATTATCCTATAGGGTCAGGGGTGGTGAGGATCTCCAAGTACAATTGAAGGTCACTGCTGGACTAAGATCCCTAGTAGGGTAGGGCGTTTCTAGGAGTTCCTAGATGCCTGCTAGAACAGTTTCCTTTTCAGGGGAAGGGTCTGGCCTATAATCTGCTCTGAGGGCCATGTGACCTGGAATTACCCAGATCAAGGGAGAAGTCAGAACTCTGCTGAGAAAAGGGAGTCTATCATCATAGATCGAGTACAAATGATTGGCTGTTGGGAGATGACCAGCTTCAACCGTATCCAGCAGAGCACATTGTTTGTTGTTTTAGATAGGCTCTTGCTGGGTAGCCCACAATGGCTTTGAAGTTGTAATCTTCCTGACTGTACCTCCCAAATTCTGGAATTACCAGCATGTGCTACCACCCCTCACTTGACATTCTCTGTTCATGTGCTGGCTGATGGATGCCTAGGCTCCTTCCATCTCTTAGCTAATGTGAAAAATTCAGCAATGAACAAGAAGGAAGTTTACAGCTAAAAATGTCTATGTCGGACTTGGGGAGGGGCATGCTCGAAGAAGGGGGAGGGAGGGTGGGACCGGGAGGGGAGGAGGGGAGGGGCTTATGGGGGGATACAAAGTGAATAAACTGTAATTAATAAAAAAAATTTAAAAAAATCAAAACAACAACAACAAAAATGTCTATGTCAAAACAGGGGGCAAGAAAGATTTAAATAAGCAATATTCTGGTCCAGGAATAGTGGTGCATGTCTTTAATCCCAGCACTCAGGAGACAGAGGCAGAGGCAGATGGATCTCTGTGAGTTCTAGGCCAGCCTGGACTACAAAGCAAGTTCCAGTCAGTGAGAGCATACAAAGCAAGGACCACACAGTGAGAGCATATCTCAAAATAAAATATATAACATTCTATCTCAAGGAACTAAACAAAAATATAAAAGCAAAATAAAGTCCAAATCTGTAAAGAAAGACCAGAGCACTGATGAATTTCTTTTTATTTAAATAAAATTCATGTAGACCAGGCTGGCCTTGAACTTGCAGAGATCTGCCTGCCTTTACCTCTGCCTCCTGAGTGCTGGTATTAGAGGGGTACTCCACCATGCCTGGATTGACTCATTTAATTTGACAAGAGCCACCCGGCAGGCATGTCACTGTCCCTATTTTACAGATTAGGGAGCTGAGGCTCAAGGAGGAATGGAACCTCACTCAGGGACATAGGGGTGCTGTTCATCTATGCACTGAAAGCCTTGGGCTCCTGCACATTCTCTTCCTTCTTTCTCTTTCTCTGTATCTTTCCTGCTGAACCCACACCCTCACATCCTGAGGTAGAAGTAGCCTGAGTTCCTCTGGGAACCCAGTGCCTGAAATGAGGATGACTTGAAAAGAGGCCCCAGATCACATTCTTTTTTGCAAACAGGAGCCTCAGGGCTGAGCTATTTATTGCCAAGGTCCTGATGCCCACTTTAATTTCCTGCCTGGTCTAGATGGATAAAGATAGAGACAGCAAGCTGGGAGGTACCACTGGAGTGGAGAGAGACAGTGGTTGTCACAAAGACCATAAAGATAACTAACTGCCTTCCTCTTGGATTCCTCATGAGAGAGACCGTCCACAGCAGGAAGGGCATCCATGTTTGGGGACCATGACTTAGGCAAGAAGGCAACTAGTGCTAGTTGCTAGAGTCACAGTGCTAGAGGAAGATTGTCTAGCCCAATGGTACAATGAGAGGGAGACCACCAGGACTGTCACCCCCAAAGTGACAGCACCAGGGCTTGACTGCCCCTATTGGAACCCATGCATGGATGACTTCATCTGTTTAATGCTCACTTCATGAATGGCAGTTCCTGTCCTGGGAATCAGGCCTAATGACCTTCCACTATGACTTCATACATGTTGGCCTTCAGCACAAGGCCCTCACTTGATTCTGGCACCATGCCCTTGGGTTTCCCAGTCCCATGAGTGAAATAAACTTCTGGTGTCAAATATTTTGTTGTAACAACAGAAAACAGATTAAGACAGGGAGCCAACCTCCACACACTTAACTCTAACAGAGGGTCCCCACATCAGAGTTAGTGGCAGCCTGGAGCCTGTGGATGCATTACCACTGTGCCTGTTTGTATAGAACTGTCTCTAATTTGTGATGTGTCAGCTGGGTGTATAGAGCTGAAATCCAGAAAAAGACTCTAAATGCCTTTACTATCAGTGGCATGTCTCAGCTTGCCATGTTTAACTAAAATCCTTCAATAAAAAGATGTTTATTTCTCTGTGTATATGAAGGCATATGCAGTTGTATGTGCACATATGTGTGGAGGCCAGAGGTCAAGAAGTCAACCTCATCTCAGGCATCATTCCTCAGGAACTATCCACTTTGTTTTTGTTGTTTGTTTGTTTGGTTGGTTGGTTGTTTTTTGTTTGTTTGGTTTTAGACCTCAGAGAGATCTTTGTTTCTGCCTCAAAAATGCTAGGATTAAAGGCACGTGCCAGCACATTGGGCTTCACCTTTTGTTTTGTTTTTGTTTGTTTGCTTGTTTGTTTGTTTGTTTGAGACAGGATCTGTCACTGGCTTGGAACTCATCAATTAGAGCAAGCTGGCCAGCCATTGAGTCCCAGGTGCCCATCTCGCCTTTCCAGTACCCCACCATACTTGAGTTTTCTTTTTCTTTAATTTTTTTAAAAATTTTTTTCTTTAATTGTTTAGATTTTAAAAAGGTTATGTTTATATGTGTTCTGCATGTGTCTTTGTCTATGTACTTGCATGTGTCTTTGTCAATGTACTGCATCCATGCCTGGTACCTGTGGAAGTAAAAAGGGGCCCTGGATCCCTTAGAACTGGAATTAATCATGTGAGTGCTGGAAGCTGAATTCAGATCCTCTTCAGGAGCAGCCAGACCTTTTAGCTGATGAGCTATCTCTTCAGCTTCTGAGTTTTCTTGACATATATCTATACATGTGTTCTGGTCATCCATCTCAGGTGCAAGGCAAATATTTTACTGATTGAGCATCTCCACAGCCCTGAAATGCTCATTTCTTTATGGTCCAGCTTGTGTATTGATTATCCAACTTGTCTTTATTACAATCCTAACAGGGAAATCTGTCTGAGAGCTCCATTTGTGGAGGCTCAGAGAGCCTCCATGAGTAACCCATCACACAGCTTGCTATATTGTAGAGTTGGAACCAAGTGCATCTGACTTCATAGCCTAGACTTGTTCTATTTCTTTTTCTATGTGAGTTCCAACATCTTCCTGAGTTTGTTTTAAAAGAATAGTATGGGTCTGGGAAAAAGGCTTATGGGTACAGTGCCTGCCATGGAAGAATGAGGACCTCAGTTTAGATCCACCTAACACTCATGTAAACAGCCAAGGGTGTCATTGTGCTTCTATAACAGCAGCAGTGGAGGTTGAGGGCAGGGACAGGCAGATCACTGAAGTTAAGTGGCCAACAAACTTAGCCAAACTGAACTTCATGTTCACTGACAGGTCTCAAAAAAATAAAAAAATAATAGTGGAAAATTATCAGGGGAAGAAACCCATCAAACTCAGGCCTCTCCATATATCTGCATCCACATCCTTCTGCATACATGTGTATACTACACCACAAGCAATTCAAGCACGTACATGCACGCGCGCGCGCACACACACACAAACACACACACACACAAAGATAAAGCTTATAGGTCCAGTGGCATACCATATACCTGTTTTTTCCATCCTCCCAAGGGGTATCCACACAGTGGGACTGTGCCTGGGAGTAGCTACCACATTCCACTCTAGACAAGCCCTTACTCTTAAATATAAATGAGGGCAAGGATATAGCTTTATTGACAGAGAGCTGTCTCAGTATGTACAAAAGACCAGAACCACATAAGCTAGGCATGAGGATCAGGAGTTCAAGGTCATCCTCAGCTACATAGAGAGTCCAAGGCCAGCCTTTGCCACATGAAATCAAAGAGAAGGAAAGGGAAAAGAAAAGAAGGAAAAGGAAGAAAGAGAGAGAGAGAAAAGTTTAAAAACCTCATCCGTCTCCTCCTCCTCCAGGTCTGTGTCGGGTAACACACGCCTTCTACAGCAAGCACATATTTAAGCATTCCCAGGGCACACAACATCTGCTGTATATGCTTGCCTTCCCTCTGCAGGTGCATGGTTCTGAGTGGGTGAGATACAGTGTGGCAAAGACGCTATAAATTCCAGTGCATTTTCACACTCAACTGTCTAAGAATTAACAGGCTTTGTAGAACTGTGAGGGGCAGATGCACCTCCTTCAGGCGCTACCATGCAGCTGGCCTGGGGAACCATGAAAATGTATCGAGCTCCATGTGTGTGCGTGGTCTGTGGATATGAGGGCACACTCATCTGTAACTGACTCTCAGTGAGAACACAGGGGCCTCGCCTGGCAGAGCTGAGAGGTGAGTCATGAACAAGAGGCATGATGGTGACGTTGATGGACTGATGACTTTCCTTTAGATGGAATGCTGCTTCCTGTTACTTAAAGGAAAAGGTCTTTGTGGAATTTAGAGAAGAAAACCAAAACTAAGTCAAACTCCACCTCTTCCAGGCTATAGTGAGACTTATTTGTAGGAGAGGTTGTTTTTCATCAAAGAAACGGGTTTTTCCTGCATGGAATCAATACTAATTCACACCATCAGTCCTGGACAACTGTTATGGTTCCAGAGCCTGTGTTCCTCAAGTTCATATACTGAAGTTCTCAACTGCTGTGTGACAGTTCCAATTACTCCTTTGTGGGTGATTAGTTTCTGAGCTACTATGTTTATGGAATTTTATGGATGCCCAAAAGACTATCACCAAGCATAAGGGAGCTTCGCTAAAGTCCCTAGGCCTTCCTTCACTGGCCCTTTGAGGGAGGCAGCTCAGATATCCTCAGAGGAGGTTCTCAGCTACCCATTCACCTAGTTGTCCTAAAGTGGGACAAGATAATAGTGCTTCTGGGCATAGGCTAGGGACAAGCCTCTGATGGCCAGATCAAGAGGTTCTATGGAAGGTCCCATTCTTCTTTCTGGTCAGAGTACCCTGATGTATTATGGGGAGCCATCACTTCCTCCTTAGATTACAAGGCTAGGGAAGAGAAAACTTGAATTATGAAAGCTGAGATCAGGAACTGAAAGAGAAAAGCAGTGCCAAGATTTGTGGGTTGAAGAAGGGTCCTGTCACCTTCTAGCTCTCTAGAGACAGTACTCTAGAGATTGCCCCTGGGTGTGCTGAGAGCACACTCACAGCTGCCACTGTCTGACTCTTACTGGCCAATGCTGTGGTTCAGAGTATAAGCACCCGAGTTCCCTCAGCCTTCAAGTAGAGCAACACTTGAGTATTTCTGCCCTGGTTCTCCCAAGTCCCTGGCCTTCTGCTCCAGTTGCTCAGGCAGCATGTGGAGCCAGTGCTCTGCACCAGTGGAGTGCCCTTTGTTCTCAAGGCCTCTCAGTACCTGTCTCCTCCAAACACAGTTGGACCTCCCACCTCTCAAGGAGTCACCTCTGAGGACAGCCAAACTAAGAGGCATATTTCCACAAGGCTCCAAAGGGAATGTGGTGGTGTGAACGAGCATGTCCCCCATAGGTTCAGAAGTTTGAATACCTAGTCTCCAGTTGATGGCACTGTGTGGGTATATTTAGGAGGTGTGACCTTGCTGGAGGAAGTATGTCACTGGTGGTGGACTTTGAAGTTTCAAAGCCTGGTACCATTCCTCGTGTGCTGCCTCTGTGCAGTATTTGCAGTTTAAGATGTGAGCTCTCAGCATGTAGTTGCTGGTACCATGTCTGCTACTTGCTGCCATACTTCCCAACTATGACAGACTCTTAACCCTCTGGAACTGGGAGCCAAATAAACCCTTCCTCCTATAAATTGCCTTGATCTATAAATTATCTTGGCAATAGAAAAATAACTAACACGAGGGATTCTAGAATCTTCCTCTTTGTTCCTCGAAATTGAGAACCCCCTTAGTAAGCCACCAGAAAGTCCCAGAACACCAGCCTCTCTGCCCAGCAGCACAGGGCTTTAGAGACAGCCTGCCAGGTATTAACATGCTGCTGGCTGTGTCATCTGGAATAAGAGCCTTGAAGTCCCTGGACATTGTTTTACTCATCCTTTACCCTCCACCAGATGTGCAGATTCTATGAGATACATGGATACCCTTGCACTGACACAGACACTAAGCTAACCTTAGCTTGTGATCCTCCATGTGTCAGTACACACTCCTTAATACACATTGTCACACAAAAAGATCTCTGTCACATACTGTTCTGATTTACTCCCTAGGTGACCTACATAGCAGGCCATCAAATGTTGCATCAAAAGTGGTTTAATGGCCATTTACAAAACTCCTCATCCCCTGGGCTGGAATAATGTTCTGAAATGACAAGCTAAAAGGATGCATGCTCCCTGCATACCTGGAGGAAAGCCAGACACAAGGCACAGTCATGGGAAAGTTCTCTAACTTCTCTGTGGCCCCTATGGGCCTTGGCCTCCAGAACAGGGCCTCCACTTGGAGTTCCTCTGGCTCCAGTAGCAGCCATGGGAGCCCAGACGGGCCAATCATACTGTAGATTCCCCTAGTCACTGCAATTGGTGTAAGCATCAATTGGAGCAGGCCAAGGATATACAGTCTTAGAATTTTGCTGTGCCACTGGGGAAACAATGACTTGGCACCTGAAACAGTTTCTGAGAGACAAGGTACAGGAGAGGTGACAGAGTCCGTTCTTGGATAGGGTCCCAGTAGCACAACTTAACCTTTGGTCTCAACTCTGGAAGCCTAGACTTTCCGCGTTGTATATTTCTTCTCCCTTGTTTTGGTCCTAACTGATTGCTCCCCAGAGTTCATGCCTTATGTATGAAGAGTTCAAAACACAAGGCAAGTACACGATGAGGTTAGCCCATTCAGGTAAGGGACATAAAGACTTGTGAGAAGGTTTCTGATCCAAGTTCTGAGGGATGGAGGGAAGTTGGTTCTGTAGGGATCAAGGCAGGAACCTCACTTGAGGCCGATACTGTTTGATATGAAGCATCCCTCTAAGAGACTCATATACTGGGTTGGTCCACAGATGGTGGATACAAACATTGAGAGGTAGTGCTGTCATGAAGGCTCTCATAATCAATGGATCAGTCCATCAATGGATTCATAACCTGTGGTGTTACTGGGATGTAGGGGGAACTGAGAGGTAGAATCTGGTTGGAGGAAGTGGGTTACTTGGGGGGAGGGGAGCACTTTTGCTCCTGCACACCCTCTCTGCCTTACTTTGGGCTCAAAGCAATGAAACCAGAGATCATAATCTTAAACCAAGACGGAATCTTTCCTTCCTCAGATGTTTTTGTTATGGTGACAGAAAGCTTACCAACATAGAGACAGGGAAGATAACCTAAGGGAGACCTAGATTTGGGATCTGGGAGTTCTTCAGCTCAGATGGAACCCTGAAGATGAAGCAAGGGTAGGGTCCCTGAAGAAGGGACCAGACTCTGGGAGGGTAAATGCCAGGTTATGAGAGTGAGCAATAGGCAGATGTCTGCTCATAGTAAGTAAAAGAAAGTAGAGTTAACTTTGCTGGAGCCTTAGAGAATTAATGAATAGGTGCTGCCACCACCACCAGGTAGATATTTTATAGGCTTATAACAGAAAAGTTCAGCTGGAAATGGGCAGCCAGCATGGACTGAGGCTGAGGGTTAGCAAGCTGCTTATATGGCCCACTTTAGTAGCTAGGCTGATTAGCTTTAATAGTCAACTTGACATAGCCTAGAGTCATCTGAGAGGAAAACCTCTCTTAAGGAGTTGCGTAGATCAGATTAGCAGGCCTATGGGGGACTGTCTTGATTGTTGATGTAGAAGGACCCAGCCCACTGTAAGCACATCACCATTCCCTGGCAGGTGATCATAAGCTGTATAAGAAACCTAGCTAAGCATGAATCTGTGAGTGAGCCAGGAAAGTAGTGTTCCTCTATAGTTTCTGCTTCAAATTCCTGCCCTCACTTCCCTCAGTGATGAACTGTAACCTGGAAGTATAAACCAGATAGTCCCTTTCTTCCCCAAGTTGCTTTTGGTCAGATGTTTTACTCTAGCTACAAAAAGGAAACTGAAACAATAGCCAACGACCTAGTTAAACATGTACAGGGCATTCACATGGGTGCTGAAAAAGGGAGGGGTGAGGGAGATGAGGGGACATCTTGAGCTTCTGTGGCATATCCTGAGCAATTCTCTGAGGCAAGGTGGAGTCTCTCAGTGCTTTCTCAGCAGTTGCTGGGGCCATGGTCTCCTCCTTTAACCCTCTCAAGATTGTCCTTCCAAAGCCACCCAGTTCTCTCTCACAGCAGTGGTGCTTAGACATTTCCTGCCTCTGTTCCTTTAGTTCAACTAGAGATTTACAGGAGACCCCTTAGAACCAGGATTCACAAAGTGAAACAAAAGCTTTGAGTGGGTTGCCTGAGGCCACATAGCCTGGCATTGGTCTGGCTGGGCCTGGCTCACTCTGAGGTCTGAAACTGCTTGGCACACCCTGGAGCATATTAGATATATGCAGTCCCAGTGCCACCCCAGACCCACTGAGCCACGAATTGCATTTAAACAAATCCCTAGGGAGTTGTGTGCACATTTACATTTGAAAAGTGGCACTGGTCTCCACACTGCATGGGAGCAGCCAAACAGAAAGCAAAGGACCACAGGCCTGACTGTACTCGGGCTAGAACGAGAACATTATAAAGAGTTACAATTCTCTTCTGCACATTCCAAAATAGAGTTTATGACTTTCATAATGAAAAAACCAAACACTTTAAATTGAAGAAAGTTGAAACCACAAAATTATATGATATTATAAAGCTAGTAAATTATGAAATGCTTATTTGTATTTAAAAAGTAGGTCCATTTAGAGTTTGTTATTGCTTTTTGTTTTAATTGTTCTTTCTCAGCACCCACCACCAACCTTGTCATTCTTTTTCTTCCTCCTCCTTTCCTGCCTCTAAAGCCTGAAGCTTGGGTGCTTTTGAAAGCAGCTTTGGCCTTGCTCTCCCGAGACTGGTCAGAGCAGGAAGACCGTGTTCTGCCCACACTGGGCACATTAGAGCATAGGTCTTACCTAGCTGGATAGAGATTACTGTTTCCATGTTTACTAAAACTGAAAGCAGAGACTGATGTAAGCAGTGGGTGTAATTATGACTGGCCTACTCCCATGACGACTCTGCCCACAAAGGATGAATTCCTGAGTATCTCACAGTTTTCAAGTCCCAGAACTGCTGAGTTCGCCCATGGTTTCTTAGCTCCTTCGCGTTTCCTTGCCCTTCAATGCTCGGCATAAATGTCACTTCTTAGGGTAGCCTTCCACAACCTTCAGTCCCTTAGCATCAGACTAAGCTCTCAGTTGCAACTGATGGGAAAACAAACTTAGAGAGACTTAAAGTGTCCCCAAAGGAACATCCAAAAGATAAGAACATTAAGCTGGGTGGGTGGCAACAACAGCCATTTCTGGGTTTTGGAGAACCCTCAGTATACCTTGTAAGTCTGTCTTGCTTTGAAATCTGTGTATTAATTCAAGTGATTGCTTAGTCAACATCTGTCTTTCTGGCTAGACCGCACCTCAGCACAAAGATTCTGTGTGCCCACAGACAATGGTCTGACATGCAGTAGGTGTTCATCAAATCTTGAGCTCTCTTCAACTACCTTCCCTACATCTCTGTTCACTGGCCTTTGCCTGAGGTAAGATGGGAATGCTACTGAACAGGCTTCCCATTCTGAATCAGATATGCTTTGGATGCAGCCAGCGCCTCTGCCCCAGCTATATCTAGGGACAATCTGTGCCAGAGCATGCTGCCCTGCAGACAGAAACATCTGTCTAATGGCCAATGGCAACTAGGAACTACTGTCATACAGCAGCCCCTGGGGTAGGCTGGCCTTAGACAGGCAAGGGGGATGGGGTGGTTATAAATTCTGCCACACTGTAGGCTGGGCAAACTCCAGCCTTATAGTCCTCAAAGGACAATTAGTTCTGCCTATTCCAGGGAACAGTCTGAGGTTTTCACAGTGGTGCACAAGGTCTCCAGGCTCCCACCCAACAAAGCTAGTTCAAGTTGAGCCTTTATCTACTAAGATATCTTGTCAATCCCTAAATCAAATCAAGCTTTTGTAGTCAGAGAGACAGAGAGAGAGAGAGAGAGGAGAGATCCTTTTCTCTTTTCTGGAGCCACACTCATTTGTTCCTTAGGGAAGAATAAGAGTAGAAATGTAGCATCCTTACCCACTGACCCATCCTGCCAGCCCTGCATCTCAAGGTCTGGATTTTCCAGCTTTCATATAAACTATAAACACTCCCAAAGCCATCCTACCTCCTGGCTCCCCTCTCATCCGCTAACATATGTTTAAATGGTGGCCACAGCCTGGAGGAGGTTTGGGCCCTGAGTAGCTGCATGGAGAGGGTGACTTCACATGAGTAAAAACCAACTTCTGTCACTGTCCAACCATTGTGTACTTGGGCTCTGTTTGCTACAGCAGCCAGCCTTCGCCACTGTGAGCCATGTTAGCATATTGTTTTGTAAAGCTAAACACTGGCAGTTCCCCCCAAAACAAAGAAATTTGGTTTCCAGAAATAAAGCAACTTGGTTTTTGTTATTTGTTTATTGTGGGGAGGTTTTTTGGATCTCCAAAAAGAAATGTAGCCCTGGCTGTCCTGGAACTTGCTGTGTAGACCAGACTGACCTCAAACTCAGAGAGACCCACCCGCCTCTGCTACCTAAGTCCTGTGGCTTGGTTTTTCTTTAGACTCTTGCCCTCCCCACCCTACCAACCCCATTATAATGGCTGTCTATAAGAGACACTTATCTATCACTAAGTGATACTTAGACACTTAATATCACAAAGTGAGTGACATTCTTTAACTCTCAATTCACTGTATTTCCGTAGCTACAGCTAACAATGCTCAACTAGAGTCCAAAAAAAAAAAAAAAAAAAAAAAAAGGAAAAACTTTCAGCCCCCTTCTCCTTTTCTGCCCTGCAACTAACTTACTGTGTAGGCAGGGGGCGCTGTTTTTTACACTACAGACCCAGTCTATGGGTCTCCTCATCACAGGGCATGTGCTCTCATAGAGTCGCTTGTCTATCCTGGAAGAAGGCCACATCATTCATGTTAGCTGTGTGCACGTCCTCCTCTCCAGCCATCTCCACAGCCATCACACCAGCCCCTGATCAGTTTCCAGTGTAACCTCCCAAAGGCTCTACACCCCACATCAATTGTGTTACAGTCTGTTATAGTCTGAGTGTGCAAAAGCTCCTGGGTTGGAACACTTGGTTTCCAGCTGGGGGTATTGTTCTGTTTTGGTTTTGATCTGGATCTTACATAGCACAGGCTAGCCTCAAAAAAAAAAAAAAATCAATATGTAGTGAGGGATGACCTTTATCTTTTGCTTTACCTCCCAAATTCTGGAGTTACAGGTTTGTGCCACCACCCCAGGCTGACACTGGCACTGTTCAGAGAGCATGTGGAAATTTTGGGACATGTGGTCTAGCAGGCATGTGTAGAGACTTAAGGTAGGGTCGTTAGAGACTCATAGTCTGGCTCTGCTTCCCCAATTTTCATCTTTTTGCTCTGCTAAGATGTGAGAAAGTATTCTCCCACTCTTGCTGCCATGTACCCAGCCCCTGCAGCCACCACCCCTTCCCCACTGTGACAGTTAATCTTCATTGTCAACTTGGCTGGATTTAGAGGGAGACACACCTCTGGCTGTATCTTTGAGGGTGTTTCCATAAAGCCTTGACTGACACAGAGACAGCCATGCCCTAAATGTGGGTAGCACCATCCCATGGGCTGGGATCTTGGACTGAATCAAAAAGAAGGAAGTGAGCTGAGCAGCAGCATTCATCTCTATCTGTTCTTGACTTCCATGACTTCCCAGGTGTACCCTCAAATTGTGAGCTAAAATAAACCCTTCTTTTTTGAGCTGTTTTTCTCAGGTATTTTGTCATGGCAATGTGAAAAATAATGAACCCATGCTTAGGTTGAAATTTGTCATTTTGCTTATTGGTCTGCAAAATTAAAGGGTTGACTAGATGTCTCTTAATATTTGCTTTCATGACTTTGGAGCTTAATGATCCAAGAGTTTTCATTATTATTATTATTATTATTATTATTTTGCTTTATAATTTGTACACATAAATATGTTGTTCAATCAAAGTCTTCATTTCCTCCTGCCACTACCTTCCAGTCTGTGTATTGCTATAGGCTTGCTTTTCCTCTTCACAATATCGTTCCTGTCATTAAAAGCTCAGTTCAGATGACACCTTCATCAGGAAGCCTCATTCCAATGGGAGCAGCATATAACTGAACCTCTCTGTGTCTCTCTTTCTCACCCCTCTCTGTGTGTGTCTCCATTTTTGTATGTATTTAGTCTGTGTATGGGTCTGTACAGGTCTGGCTATCCATGTAGGTTCATATGGAGGCCAGAGATTAACACTAGAATGTCTTCCTCAATCATTCTCCACTGTATTTTTTTTTTTTTTTGAGACAAGGCCTCTCCCTAAACCTGGAGCACACTAGTCTAGGCTAGGAAAAATGCCTGTTCCAGCCCCACTAGAGCTGGTGTCACAGGTGCGTGTGGGGCTCCCATGTCAGTTCCTTATGCTCATACCAGGCTGGCCTCAAACTCACATTCTCTGTCCATTGAGCCAACTCCCAAAACCCTCTATTGTCTTTACATTCTTTCTGTGCCACATGGCTGAAGTGCTCTGCCCACTCCTAGCTCTAAGTGCTTAAAAAAATTCGCAGAACTAATTCCGTTTTATATTTATCTGTATTTGTTTATTCTACATATCTTGCTCTCTCTCTCTCCCTCTCTCTCTCATCTGAGAGGAATTAAGAAGTATTTGTTACTGCTTCATGTGTCCTGTGTTATGATATCAACTACACATCTTTTACTACCTTAGTTGTAACCTTAATATTAAAGTCCCCCCCTGATTCATTAGACTCGAGTGCAAATGTGTACTTTTTAAATATTTTGAACAATGCTAGAGTCCTACAGTATTATAAGTTCATTTAAGCTTTTCCCATTATTGTCATGAGTTTGAATTCCAGAAAACATTATAACATTTTTTGTTTGTTTTGAGATGGGGTCTCCCTGTGTATCCCTAGCTGGCCTAGAACTTGACCAAGCTGACAGCAAACTCACAGTGATTGGCATGCCTCTACCTTCTGAGTTCTGGGATTAAAGGTGTGTAACATGCTTGCCATGATTTTTCAAATATACAGTACACTGTTATCTATAGTCACCTTGCTGTAGAATTGAATTCTTACATTTATTCCTCTATTTGATTCAAATTTTGTGTCTTTAAAAAAACTATTTTTTATATGCACTAGTATTTTGCCTGTAATATATATATATATATTATATATATTTTGCCTGTAATATATATATATATATATTACAGGCAAAATACTAGTGCATATAAAAAATGCACTATATATATATATATAGACACACATATATATAGACACACATATATATGTATGTATATATATATATAGACATATATATATATGTCTATATATAATAGACATATATATATATATATATGTCTATATAATGCTAGGGAAGTTCAGGAGATGGTGTCAGACCTCTGGATCTAGAGTTTCATATGGTCATGAGCTGCCATGTGGGTCCTGGGTGAACCCAAGTCCTCTCCAAAAGTATTCAGTGCTCCTATCTGCCACGCCATCTTTCCAGCCCCCAATTTTCTCTTTCTTAACCAAGGTTCTCCAGCTCATGACATCTACCATTCTAGCCTCTGCTTCTGTGACCTTCATTTTGCATATTCCACACACAGGTAAGACAATGCTATTTTGGTTTTTGTGACTGCCTCAGTTTTGAATTTTAGGAATTTTTTTTTTTCAAGACAGGGTTTTTCTGTGTAGCCTTGGCTGTCCTGGACTCTCTTTCTTGACCAGGCTGGCCTCAAACTCACAGCCTCTGCCTGGGATTATAGTGCTGGGATTACAGGCATGCAGCATCATACCCAGCTTGGAATTTTATTCTTATATATTTAAATATGAATTCTCTTTCATTTGTCCTGCTTGGAAATTCATGTGTATTTTCCCCACTAATTTTGGAAAATTTTTGGTCATTGTGAAAAATCTTGGTTCTGTTCCATTTCATTTCTTCTTTCCTTCTGGTATCAGTTACATGGGTAGTACATGGTTTTTTCTGGGTCCCATGTTTCATTTCTGTGTTTTTTTTAATTAGTCCCTTATACAGAAACAGTTTTTTGCATACTTATTAAAGAACTGTCTTCCAATCCACTACCCTCTGAAGATGTGTTTATTAAGCTGTAAGCTCATGGATTGGGTTCTTGATGTCTGAGCCTGCATTTTTCAGTTCCTAAATCCCCATTGATGACTTCTTATAGATCCTGGCTCTCTGATAAAATTCTCCATCTCATTGCAGACTCTTAAACACATTGATCTTGGCCGTTTTCAAGCCTGTGCTTGATAACATTGTCTATAGTAACAATACTAAGCCTCTTGATCTATTTCTATTGCTTTTTAAATTTTTTATTTATTTTACTCTTCCCATGTTGTCTGTTGAATGACAGAGTTTTTAAAAACTTGCTTTTAAGCCAGGCGTGGTTGTTCATGCCTGTAATCCCAGCACTCAGGAGGCAGAGGCAGGTGGATCTCTGTGAGTTCCAGGCCAGCCTGGTCTACAAAATGAGTCCAGGACAACCAAGGCTACACAGAAAAACCCTGTTCCTGGGGAAAAAAAAAAACAACTTGCTTTTAAGTTAAAAGTCAGATATTGTACATGAAACACTGAAGAAACTGGTTATTATTATTACCTTTCTCTAGAAAAGGGTATCCTTTCCTGTGACTGTAAACACAGCAAGGACATATCACTCAATTTGAATTAAAACTTGTACTGAGTAAAGCATGGTGATATATGCCTTTGGTCCCTGCACTTGGGCAGCAGAGTGGAACTCTGTAAGTTCAAGGCCAGCTAGCTCTACATAGCAAATTCAAGCCAGCTAGGGCCACATAGTGAGATGCTGTCAAACATAGATTAATTGATTAATTAAAAACTAAGGTGACTTGAGTCTAGGCTAAAGTGCTATCAGTCTTAGATTTCCTTACTCCCCTCACCCCCAATCCCTGCATCATAACCATCTAGTGGTTCCAACTGAAAGCCTAGAATATTTTCTAGTAGCACCTCAGCTCTTACTGGACTGTGTCTTCCACTTTTCTCTTCCAAGTGTAATGAGGTCAAAAATTATTCCCTACCACTTTTAGGGGGTGACAGATAGGAATTAATTTCAGACTCTTTACATGATAGGAACTTGCACTATCATTGAGTCACACCCTCAGCCCTTGGTTTCTGATACAAGATTTCATTCTTTAGCTCAGGTTGGCCTCAAATGTGCAGTGTTCCTGTCTCATCATCCCCCAGGGTGGTATTAGAATTTATACCCACCCTTCCTTCCTTCCTTCTTTCCTTCCTTCCTTCCTTCCTTCCTTCCTTCCTTCCTTCCTTCCTTCCTTCCTCCCTTCCTTGTTCCCTTCTCTTGAAAGGCTTCAGAATTGGCAAACACCTGGAAGAGACAACAGTCCATCCATACTGGGATCTCTCTGTCCTTTCTTTGTTAGTTTTGATCTTGGTCATCAGCTTTTATCTCCACAGAGGATGTCTGGCTCCTCTATTTTGCTCTGTGTGCTAATACCAGGCTAATGGCCAAAAGGCATATCCTGTGACAAGACTCTTCTCTCTGGGTCCTAGATGCCTTTGAAGCCCTTCCCCTACACAGACGCATAAACTACTTATAGTCAGAAGCAAGTCTGTCTTAAAGAAGCCAGAATTAGCCCACTAGTCCTAAAACTCCCTAGGTGACAGAAGGAGATGCTTCTAAAACTGAACAAATAATTGCTTACATCAGTGATTTCATAAAACCCTCTGAAAGCTAATGACATGGCAGACACTGCCCAAGTATCCCCTTTGTGCGTAGCACTGAGCCTGACTTAAAATATTTAGTTGGGCTCCCAGCACTGAAGCTTTCAGCCCATGGTCCCTAGACCCTGTTGCTTTAGGCTTGGATGGTACAGTGTATTGTGGTGGGATGGACATGGTGGTGCACATCTTTAGTCAGCACTAGAGGTAAAGGCAGGTGAATATATGGATTCAAGGCCAGCCTGGACTACAAAGCGAGTTCCATGCCAGCCAGGGCTACACAGTGAGACCTTGTCTAAAAACCAGATGATAACAGCAAACACCTGGTTTATCATGGTGAGAGCCAGGAGCCAAGAAGCTGGCCAGGAGGAAGTGAACCAGAAAGAAAGGTCAGGTGTTCTCACATTCCCTTGAAGGGCGTATCCCAGTGTCCTTCTTTCCAACAGGCCTCACCTTGTAAGGGTTTCACCACACATACTCCCACAGCTCTATGGGCTAGCAACAAGGTATTTAATGCTAGGCCTTTGGGGGAGACATATTCAAACCACATTAAAAAGATCAGAACCCTGAGCCTCTAGGAATGTGCTCTCTAAAAGGGCTCTAGGACACTGAAGCAGGGTCAGGCTGTGGTCTGGCTAAGGGAGGTGGGCAAGTGGTAGCCAGGGCTGCACTGCAAGGCTGAGAATAGGGAAACCAGCTTCCTCCATTCTTCCCTCTTCATCCCACCCTGCATCGGGCCTGCTTCTGGATAAGTGTAGTCATATTGTGTTTAAAGAATAGAAGTCTAGGGGTGGGGAGATGGCTCAGTCAGTAAAATGCCTATGGCACACACATGGGGACTTGAGTTCAATTCCAAGTCAACCACATAGTAAAGCTGGGCGTGGTAGTGCTTGCTTTATAATTCCTGCATTGCAGAAGCAGAAAGAAGCAACTCCCTGGAGCTCACTGGCCAGCCAGTTTAGCCTGATCACAGAACCCCAACTCTCAGTGAGAGACTGTTTCAAAAACAAAATGGACAGCTTTCAAGGAACAATACTAAAAGTTGACCTCTGACTTCCACATCACATGCATATGAACGAACACACACACACACACAAAATCTGTGCCACTCAAATGCTGATATAATTGAGGCCCCAAGCCTTTGTTCCACTAAATGCTGCTGTGTTTGCTTGTTTGTTTGTTTGTTTTTAACCAGGGACCTGTCATCCTTTTCCTCTGGTGACCATGTGACAATGAAGAGTGAGAGGAGTCAGTTTCTAGCCCCTCTGGCTGGCAGGGTAAAGCAGTGTTTCTGGAGCTAGAGAACTTCCCCTACATGCCAGAATATTATGGGCTTCTTTATTCCTGGCTGTGTAGTACAGAGAGCCTTACTCTCAAGGGGCCGGTTCTTGCTCCACACACCTCACTGTGTGGCCTTGGGTAAACCCTGCCCCTTCATCATCTGTACTTGTCAATAGCTGCAAAATCCAGGTTTAGAATGAAGTTCTTTTTAGATCTTGGTACATGGAATACCTCTGCAAATGTCCCAAAGCCCTTATATACTTACGTCAGAGCCATACTACAAGGTTAAAGGGAGAGCTACTTATAAGGTGGGTAAACTGAGGCTTGGTGAGATGCAGTGATTTGCCTGGGGTTGTGTGGCAGATGGGCCGATCTATTGGCATGCTAGCTCATAAGAGTGAAGACTTTGGTCCAGTCGCTGATGTACTCTAGCATGTAGTATGGTGGCTCGCACTTAGTAGGTCCTCAATAAGCATCCACATAGTGAATGTATAAAGTAATCATGTGAAATTTGGACCCTGGCCATGTGACTGCAAAGCCTTTGCTCTTTTGAGTGCTCAACACTGTCCCCAGTTAGACCCACAGAAAGATCTGGATCATGTTGCGGAAGGCAAAGGGCATATCAGCATGTAGAATACCAACTGTGCGGTGGCAATCATCAGGGAAGAATGAAGAATAGCTAGGGACAATGGGGAGGTTGGGCCACACTCAGCTCCGTGTGGTGTCTTATACAGGAGCTGCAGTGAGAGCACAAAGGCTGCTGGGAGCCTGCTGAGTCCTGCAGTAATTGCAGAGCAACTGTTAGTGCTGACTGCAGGTAGACTCACCCAGAGGGCTGGCCTGTGCTGGGGTGATTACTTTTGCACAAGGTTCTCTGAACTTCCGGGTCTTTTGTGGCTTGGGAGTGCATACCCCAAAGTATTCACGTGGCTATAAATTGAACACATATGCTGTTGTCACTCCATGTCAAATACAAAGAAAGCTTTCTTACATTAAAAAAGATAACTAGCAACAGTGACTCTCTCTGTCTCAGTGTTTTGTCTCAGGACCCTCTATACCCATCACCAAGCCCAATTCTGTTTCCCCCCACACCACCAAAGTCTGGCACATTCCCCAAACTGCAGTCAGTGTTTGAAGCTCTAGTGTACCAGCCTCTGGCCACCCAGCGCCAAGTGCCCCTCCCTTTGTCTCCCCAGGGAACCCCAGCCATAGGGTCTGGAAGCCAGCCTGGGTCCAGGGGCTGTGCCCTCTTGGAAATGACCGTGACTGAGTCTGGTCCCTGTCTGCAGCAGGTCTTGTAGCCTTTACCGGCCTTCCGTCAGGGCCATGCTGGGACCTGGTGCTCAGAAGACTAGGCTCTGTAGGATGGGGTGCACACTGTGTGTGCATGTGTGCCACTTTCACACCTGCACGGGCTGGCACACCGGAGCGCCACGGAGGGGGCAGCACCCAGCTAAACAGGCTCTTTTTGATCAGCTGGCCCCGGACAGCCTTCCCCATGTGGCTACTGTTCTTCAAAGTGCCTTATACTTCCATAGCACCTTCTCTGTGAGGCAGACAGCAGACGTCTTATTCATGTGAATTCATTCAACTCCCATGCCAACCACTGTAGGCATGGATGAGTTCATTCTTTTACAGAGGACACAACTGAAGACCAAATGGAAAGTCACCAGAGGCTACATCCCAGTTTGGAGGCCAGGGAGCACATGGCTATATTACTCTTCCTTCCATTTCTGTTCCTCTGAGTGCAACTTCCGTCATAACCCCAATGACTGAGATGTTGCTAAGTGCCCTGGGCTGCTGGTCCTCCTACCCCATTACTATGTCTGTTGCAGTGGGCTTCTGTTCATGGAAACCCATTGCAAGCCAAAAAGCATAGATTGAGAGCACCTGAGACACACCTGGCCTGTGCCCCATCATAGCTCCGCTGCAGCTGGCTGCAGAGGTCAGGTCCTCTCCCTCATGTATTGCTGTCCAGAGCAAAGAGCAAAATAGATCGCTCTTTTTACAGAGTAATGTGTGTTACTCTCATGCCATCACCAAGTCAAAAAGTCCCGAGAAAGCCCATTCTATCTCAGGGGACATTTGTGTATTATCATGCTGCTGTCATTTGGATCTTTGAGCCCCCCTCCCCCAAGACACACATTTTAAAGACTTGGTCCCCACCTTGGCACTCATGGGAAATGAAGAGACTTCAAAGGGGTGGAGTCCAGAGGTCTTCAGGTCATTAGAAACATGCTTTTTTTAGGGGCTAATTCAGATCCTGCTTCCTGCCTCTCTTACTCTCTTCCTAGCCTTGAGAGCTCTGCCAAGATGCCAAGATGTGTGCCACCCCAACCCCCAAACAGCCAGGCCAGATTATCATGGCTGAAACCTTTCAACCCATGAGCCAAAACCAACAATTTCTCTCAATAAGTTGAAGACTTCAGCTGCCTGAAAGTAACAGCTGACCAGCCCATCTCCTAATCTAGGGAGGGGGCAGACCTCACTCATCCCACCTTTCAGGACCCATGCCAGCTCAAGTTGCAGATGTCAGGAACCAGGAAGGGATTCCAGAGGACCTCAGCCCCAGTTGTCAGCTATCCTGCACACAGGTCCACCCTCTGTATCTTTGTAGGACCATTACCTATCCTCTTTGCCCAAATTTCCAACTATGGAATTCACAACCATGATGAAATGGCTGTCTTACATGACAGTCAGTGGTCTGTCTGCAGCAACAGGTCACTGAAGACCTTTCCCACACAGGCTGTGCCTGCCTCCTGCCACTATCTCCTGTGAAGCTACCGGTGTCTTCCAGGTCTCGTGTCTGGACATAGAGATCTTTACCTCTTCCATCAGCAAATCTATCCCATCCTCCTTGGAATTTTGGCATTCTGGCCATAGAGAGCATGATTTTGGGCACAAATGGGAGAAACCTGCTCACTGAAGGGAGACTCACTCCCTTTTTGGATGCACAGCTACCCAGGGATACTCACTCTCCGAAGGGATACACAGCCATTAGGCCTAGTACTGGAGTTCACTTTGCAAACTTGAGTCTGGCTGATCTGTCCCTCCCTGCCTCTGCCTCAGGCCTGCTGACTGAAGTGATTAATGGTTCGAAATGAATAGCAGACTGTGATGGGATCCATCAAGGGTTGTTAGGAGAACAAATAAATGACAAGCATATACGTCAGGCTTTGTGGATAGTGCTGGCTGGGGCGCCTTGGGGCTGGGGAGACCTGGATTTAAATGTCAGTTCTGCCAGCTCCTGGCTGTGTGGCCTTGGGCAGCATGCTTAATCTTTCTGAGCCCCAGGGTCTTCATTTGCTAAATGGGAATTACAGCAGCCTTGCAGAGTAGTGGTTGAGGATTTGATGTCATACTCTTCTTTCAAAGGTGCTAGCTCCTTCTGAAGGCCAGAGTTTAAATGGTTGGGCTGACAGATCAAGCTCCTGATTCTCCCATGGGATTCCTTTCTAGAACACAAGCTCTGGAACACTATGATGTTCTCAGATTTGTAGGTTCAGAGAGTAAGGGAGGCTCAGAGAGATTAGTGATTCCCTCACAGACACACAGTTAAGCTCTGACAGACCAAGGCTCCAGGTGAAGGCTGCTTACCTTCCCATCGCAGCTAGGATAGGCTGCTCTGTACAGGTCACCTCTCTGCTGCTAACCAGAGAGATCCTCTTGTACCCTTCATCTCCACTGAAGACACACACCTCACTGTTCTAAGTTATTCCTTAAAGCTGAGATTTGCTGAGCCCAACAGCTGCCAGCCTGCTTGGGTGGAACCATCCCTAGGTTCGGAGACAAACCCAGCAGACATCCTCCCACTCCTCCAGCCCCACCCCAGACTGTCAGACAAGCATCTTTAGACAAGCCCTACCCTTCCCGAGCCTCTCTGGCCTCACCTCTAAGATGCAGGAGGAAGCCAGGGTTCAGGCAAGGGTCCTGGATGCCTTTTGCCTGTCGCAGGTAAGGCATGGTGGACATTGATTCATTTAACAGTCGCTTATTCCCTTCATTAATTTCCTCATTGATTACTTTATGGCCTCATTCATTTATTCAGTCACTCACTCCCCTTCAGTCTGTTATCTGCTTATTCATTTGTTCACCCATCTAGTCATTCATACATTCATTCGCTTACCCATGCATTTATTCATTTCTTACTAACCCATTCATTACCCATGCATGCATTCATTTATTCGTCCATGCATTCATTCATTTACTCTCTTATCCATTTATTCACAATGCAATCATTCAGTCATCCTTGCATTCATCTATTCATTCCTCTACTTACTGAGCTGTTCGTTCGTTCATTCATTCATTCATTCATTCATTCATTCATTCATTCATTCATTTCATCCATCCATCCATCCATCCATCCATCCATCCATCCATCCATCCATCCATCCATCCATCCATCCATCCACGTATGCATACATTCCCCCACGCATTCGTTCATTCATGAATCCTTGAGAGCAGAGCGCTGGGGCGGGAGGCCAGCGCTGGCAGGTTGCGGGTGCGAGGCCCTCCTCCTCCGGGCGCCCCTCCCGCCCGACTCCCGCGCCGCCCCGCCCCGCCCCCGCCGGGAAAGCGCGCGCTCTCGGGGAGCCGCTGCTCAGCCGCGGGCGGGCGCGGAAGCCGGAGCGGAGCCGGCGGCATCTACCGAGCCGGCCGCCCATGCCCCGCGCGCTGGGCCCGCGGCCTCCGGAGCCCTGCGCTGCGCCCGGCCCGGCGGGGGCGAGGCCGGGTGGGGCCGCCCGGCGGCTGCGGGGATGCGGGGCTGGCGCAGGAACCTCGCGCTCTGCCTGCAGCGGCTGCCGGACGAAGGTAGGACGCGGTCGCGGAGGGGCAGGGTGTCCCTGGGGCCGGAGGGTCACCGCGGAACGCGCGCTTTGCACAGGGATCGACAGAGTCGCTGTGCGCACAGCCGCAGCGGAGCCGGGCCATTAGCAGCCACGTGCCTCCTCCTCCATGCCGCCCGCGGAGCTTGGAGCGCAGGGACCCCGATCCGACAGAGCTCGGCGCCCAACTTTCCTGCGCACTCCGGGCCTGCGGTACTGCGCGCACCCAGAGCCCGCAGCCACCTAAGTTACAAAGAGACCGGTGCGGATGAGGGTCCCTGCCGGGCTTCCCCTGCCGCAGCGCTGCGACGCCGCACCTCCAGGCTGCCCCTCCCCTTACCTGTTGTCTGCACCGCCCTCAGGGAAAAGGATGAGGGTAAAGCAGCCGTAGGAGGACCCGCGTCCGTGTTGTCACCGCCGAGCAAAGTTTGGGTTTGGTGCTAATTAGAAATTGCTAGGGCTGCGAGTCCCGGACCAGCCGAGGCAAAAGGCAGCTGCCACCCCTCACCTCACACTTGGGGATGACACTGGGTGGCACGAACACTTCCTAACACCTGGCCCTGCCTTTAACCTTCACAACCAGCCCCTCGGGGGCGCTGTGATTCTTTCCACTTCACAGGTGAGAATGGCCTCAGAGAAGTGAAGCCCGGTTCCCAAGGTCACACAGCCAAGAAGTGGGGAAAACAGGGATGTGAACTTAAATCCGTAAGACCCAAAAGCTTTGGGTGTCTTTAAGCCCCCAAGTTGAGTTTTTCACAGTCTCGTGGGAAAAGAACCCATTTCCTAAGCGTGCTGGAGAGGACTGGGCCTGGGAAACTGGTCCTACTTGGACCCCAATCAACCCTTCAGGCCTGGGGTAGTGCCCATGATGCTTACCGGCCTAGCATTCAGAAGCTGAACGACCAATCTGGGCTCCTTCGGGACACGGAAGGAGAAATTTCCTGCCTGGGATGAAGAAGGAGGCACATAGCAGGGCAGTCAGCTGGGGGGTCAGGTGCCCTCAGGGAGCCCGCAAACCAGGAAGGACATTTTAGCTCAGTCAGGTGCACACCACCCACCTTTAGACAGGGGCTTTCTGGAAACAGAGTCACTGTTGTCTACGTCTTTTCTCAGCCTCAGTCCTGACCGGACACATAGCCCAGAGCCAGCTCTGAAGCTGGAAGCTGTAATGTCCTGGTGGGGAAAGTGCCGCTCATGTTTTTTCCCAGCCCTCTTGCTCTGTGTGCACACACATGCCTGTGGCACGGGTCATGTGACAGGTGTGCCTGGGGCGCTGTGTGGTGCACAGGGCAGGGTCTGTGTGGAAGCACGTATGAGGTGTGGGTGGCATGTGTGAGGTACATATGGAGTGCAAACACAAGGCCTGTGAGTGAGGGATGGAGTCAGAGTCGCCTGGGAGAGATTTTTGTTGGATGAAGGCCATTCCCTTGGTGACAGGCAGCACTCAGCCCTTGAGTATTTCCTGGAAAATCTTAGTTGAGGTTGATTCTTGACCACAGTGCTACAGCAGGGGGTGGCTGGTGCAGCCATCTCAAGGCAGGAAATTACCATCTGAAACAGACAAGATCCCTAGCTTTCTCTGGACTACAGGAAAATTAGTTCCCATGGGCTTGCCACTGATGTGAAGCTCTGAGGTGTGGGTCCTACTGGACAAAAGGGTGATGGAAGGTCATCTAAGGTGGGGACACAAGAGAGACAAAGACAGGCCCCTGGTGTCTATCAGAGAGGAGCTTTACCCAGACAAAGGGATGTTTTGAACAAGACTGACTCCTCTGGGTACCATGCTGGGTAATATAAGGCCTTGGGGAAGAGGAGCAGGCAGGCTTGGAAACCAGACTCGAGTCTGTCAAATACTTCTGTCCTAGTTTGCTTATCTATTGCTGTGATAAATGTCAAAACAAGAAGCTACTGGGGGAAGAGTTTATTTTGCTTATAGGTTACAGTCCATTATAGTGAGAGGCCAGGGTAGGAAGTCAAGGCAGGAATAGGGAGGCAGGAACTAGTAGAGACCATGAAGGAATGCTGCTTCTTGGCTTGCTCCCTGGCTCATGTTTAGTTGGCTTCTTAAAATATAGTGCAAGCCTACGTGCTGTGGGATGTGACTGTTCACAGCGGGCTGGGCCCTCCGTTAGCAATCAATAACATTCCCCCAGAGACATCACAATAGAGGCAATAGGGTCCCTTTTCCAGGTGACTCTAAGTTTGTGTCAAGTTCACAGATGAAGCTATGCCAACTGTGGGGTCTTGGACATGGTAATATCCCCCTCCCCATTTTATTTTTGTTCTTCTGTTTTGTTTTTTTCCCCTAATATTAAGCATTAAGCCAGGGCCTCATATATGCTAGGTAAGCTCTCCACCCTGTTTTGCAACTTTAGTTTTTCATCCTCCCTGCAGGTGTCATGAAGAGTCCCTGATGTCCTGTCCTAGTATAGGACCTGTACACAGAAGGAGGTCTTCCTTCCTGTTACAACCTTAGACTTGGGGAAACAATCTAGTATACCACCGATCGATCAGAGAAGAGCTCAGGACCCAGTGTGGATTTTGTCTTGAGCAGCCTGTTCAAGGCTCTTCATTGCTACGACTTGGTGGAATCCACAGGGTAGTAGTGCCTATGGAATGGCTAATTGATCACTGCCTGGCCTTGCACTCTGAGGTTGACTTAAAGTAACAGGAACACTCAGCACCATTTTTAGGACCTAGAATAGTAACCAGGTTCTTGGAGTAGAGAAATACATGACTAGCAATTGTGGGAAGAGTTCCGTAATTCTTGATGCTCTGTGTGTATGTGTGTGTGTGTGTGTGTGTATGACGTACATTCCAGTGAACCTTCACCTTGACCTTTATGTTCCTATAGACAGTGACACATTCTCTTCTATTCATTGCAGCAAATGCTTCATGAAGGCATCTCCTGCAACACACACACACAGACACACTCAGGCCATAGTCTACCAGACAACAGACATCCAAGGTACCCAGTGCTTGGAGAAGGGCACTGAGAGATGAGAAGAGGTCCTGTGCAACTCATTTAAGATGCTCAGCTGTCTGCCAGCAGCATCTTTTGAGGTTGGCCTCGTTTAGGTTGCTCCTTTGCTGGTCTTTCCTGCTCTCTGACAGCCTCTTGGAATGTTAGCCAGGGAGTTAATCAGAACTCATCATACCCATCCCTCTCCATAGAGATGGGAAATGAAACAGCAGTCCCCAGTATGTGGGGCTCTGTTCTGTGTGTCTCTCTCTCAGACACTACCACTGTGAACAAAGACCTGTGGGAACTGTTTACACACAAGGGACAGAAAAAGAACTGTCCAAGTCAGCATGGAGGGGTCAGCTTCAGAGTCTAACCTGACATGAGTCGGCACTTGGGGGAAATGCTCTGCAAAGTCCTAGGGAAAGAAATTTCTTCACAGGGTGCAGGTGGCCAAGAAAGGTGACTCTTGTTGCCTGAAGAGTAAGAAGAACCAGACAGGCCTGGAACAGAACAGAATAGTGATTTGGGCCAGGACCAGCAGGTGCAGAGAAAAGCATGGGTGTTTGGGGTTCACGCTTGTTGAACAGTGTGACTTGGAGGCAGAAAAAAGAGGCTAGAGGGAGAATGATGAGCTGTAAGACTGAAGGAGCCCAGACCTTGAGAGCAAGATGTCTAGCTCTGATGACTTTTAGTGAGAGCCTTGGGTGGACTTAACCCAGGGCTTGGACTGGCCCCACAGATAAGGATCCCTGAGTGATGTGAATAGCAGCCTGGAGAGACATCCCAAACAGAGGTTTGGCACAGTGCATGGCAGATGTGGGAAAGCAGCTGGAGCACAGGCTTCTACAATAGGCCTGAGGCAGTTCCGGGAGCTGTCCAAGGTACTGACAGGCACGTGCCAAGTGTCTGGAATTACAGGCTGTTAGGATGGCATGCAAGTGCTTGTGCATACACACGCCTGTGTCCTGTGGTACCCAGCTAGCTGATGTGTCCCTGTGTCGGTTACCTAGGAGACAACGAGAAAGATGATAGGATGGAATGTGATTGGCTATTCACTCCTGCTGCTCATCTCTCTGTCAGACCCACAGGCAGGGGTTACAAATGGTCCTTGTGGGCATGCCAAATGCTGGAGAGAGCCTTGGATGCTCACAGCCCCGGGCCCTCTGTGTGAGTGTGGCTCCCAGTGCATTCCATGCATGCAGCTTGAACAAAGCGGCATCTGGGGCTGATGGACTTCCTGCTGTGGAACATCTGCTCAGGGCTTTAAATCAGGTAGTGGGGACCCAATAAATTTAAGAAGAACTAGCAACTAGCCAGACTCGGGAAGGGATCTTTTGTTTGGTTTTAATAACTGCAATGTCAACACTCAAGCTGATTTTAAATGCCTCCTTGAGCCTCCAAAAATGCAAATAAGGCTTTGAACGGTGGAAGTTATTTCCCATGACGAGTCTGGTGATGTCAGTGAGTGGCTGCCCCACCCCCATCTGGCCCGCTGGGTGGTGTGAAGCTGTGACTGGGCTTTTCCTTCCCTCTGTCTTTAGAACATTTCTTTTTCTTGTATGTTGTGAGTAAAGAGACATGAGATCCACATTCTCCTTAGAAAGATGTCAGGGAACAAAGCTTCAGACACCTTTCCATAACACTGGGGGTGGAGTGGGGAGCAATCATCTAAACAATACTCAAACAAAAGAAAACAACAGAAATTGGCTCTAAGACCACAGATGGTTAGCCTTCACCATCTTTTCTCCCCATGCACGCTTCAGATTGGCAGGTGACAGCCAGGGAGGAAGGCAGCAAACTTCCTGCCTCTCTGGCTCTGCTCCTGGCTTCTCTGTCCTAAACTCAAGTTTTCATGAGCCCAGAACAGTGCTTCTCAGCCTCTTCCTTATTTTTAGCGAGAATAATAACAACAAAGTCCTTCCTCTGGAGCTGGCATGATGGTGCATGCCTTTAATCCTAGCTCCTGGAAGGCAGAAGCAAGCAGACAGATCTCTGTGATTTTGAGGCCAACGTAGTCTACATATTGAGCTCCAGACCAGCCATAGTTATATAGCCTAACGAAACTCTCCATCCTTTGCTTTCTTCCCAGTTCCTCACTTCCCATGTCATCCTCTCAGCTTGTCTGATGGGCTCCATATGAACACCATATCTGGGTGGCTTCCAGGGCTTTAAACATCACCCCTGATGCCCTGGGACTTTTACTCAGAAGAAAGACAGGAGGAGCAAAGGGAGTCCAGGGCTGTCCTATCCCTTGGGCTGCCCTTCTACTGTTCTCTGATCACTTCCTTGACCTGTGCAACTGTCCCTTCCCCGACCATCCATCTAACAGAGCAGTCCTTCACCTCTGCCACTTTCCACAGCCCCCCAAGGGGCTGACTTTTCTGTTACCCACTTTTCCCTCTATATGTATCATGCCAGCTGCTATCACATCTATCCTCTGCTCTGTGAGGTACCCAGCTGCTTCATAACAACAGAAGAGGGAAGGCAGAAGGCCCACCTGCAGTGAGCACTTGTTGTGAGCCAGGGCCTGGGAAACCTTTCTCACATTATTCCTGTGAAGTGATGCCCACAAGGAGGACAGTCGTGAGAAGAGATCAGCTTGTCTGCATCCCTGTTTAGCTGAATTCTCCCTTCCCAGCCTGTATGCCCCTGCTTCTACTCAAACCTCTATTCCAGACTTGGGGCTGCCTTCCAGTCCCGGAGGTTATTCCTAAAGCTGTGTGACTATATTTGATGACTTTGCCTCTGAGCCTCACCTGCCTTCTCTGTAAAGTAGGAGTAGGAACAGCCTCCAGGCAGATGAGTGGGAGGAGCTAAAGAGATGAAGGTGGGGGTCCTTGTGTGAGAGGAGCAGGGAAATGAAGTCAGAGCCTAGTTGGGGAGAGCAGAGTATGACCAAATGCCCTGTGTCCCCAGGCCATGAGCTTGGGGTCCAGAGGCCAGTTAATGTGCTTGCCTATATTAGAATGGATAAAATCATGTCCCACCATATTTAAAACTTGTAATTAACTAAGAAAACTACATGTGTGTGCACATGAGTGCTGGTGGCCATGGAGGTCGGAGGTCTAGGGTCACCCTGAAGCTGGAGTAATAAGCAGGTGTAAGCTGCCTGATACGGGTTGTGGGAATTTAACCCAGGTCCTCTGTAAGTGCTCCTACCTGCTAAGCCATCTCTCCAGCCCCATATACTTAAAAAACAAACAAACAAACAAAAAATACACACAATTAAACTGATCTCAGACAGAAACTCGTCTTTTACGAAAAAAAAAAAAGGAATACAATATTTGAAAGTAGTAAAAATAAAAAAATTTTAATTTCTTGGGCTAGACATCTCCTCTGGCTACTTGTTTAGCCATAAACAAGTTTCCTCTTCATAAAAATGAGAAGATAACCCTCCCCGGGGAGGTGACATGTGATTAGGAAGGTGGGGAGGAAGGGGTGGTGCTTTCGGTGACACCGGAGCAGGGTGAGAGGAGGCTACACAGCGACAGCTCCTGACTGAGCGGGCTGCACACCGTGCTCTGTGTGGTTTACAAGTTAACTATTAGTTTTTATAGCAACCCTATGAAATAAGGACTTGTTTTGGCTTTTTTTTTTTTTTTTTTTTTTTTTTTTTTGGCAGTGCTGGGATGGAAGCCAGAGCTTTGCATACACACCACAGGCAAGTAGGCTACCAATAGGCAACGTCCTCAGGTTTCGGTTATGAGAAAGGTCCCACTGTGTAGCCTAGTCCGGCCTTGAACGCTCAATTCTCCTGCCTCAGCCCTCTAAGTACTGAGATTACAAACATGCAGCATCACACCTAGCTGAGGTAGGCACTGTTTTCAATCCTATTTTTCAGATGAGGAGACTGAAGCAGAAAGGTTGTACCTTCCAAGGGTACATACAATGAGAAGCAGGTCTGGGCCTGAACCCAGGCTGCTGAGCCAGGCTCAGGGTCTATTTGTACCATAGCACCTTCCCCAAGGTCCTCTCCGGAGGTGAGCATCATGTTGTAAAGGGCCTCTCCCTGTGGAGCTTGATCCCAGGACAGCGAGTCCTACCTCTGGCTGGGCACTGTAAACAGAGGGTGAGTCACCAACCCAGAAGAACAAAAATGGCGATGCCTGGCTCACAGGCAGGGCTTGTTTGACTCTCTGGTTTGAAGTACAGGTTGTTAACTTTTAAATGGCAGGAGAGATTTGACACAGCTTTCCTTCAAAGACATGGCAGCCCTGAACTTCCACTCCTGCTGTCCGTAGAGAGGTGTGTGGTCCATTCTCCCCACCCAGCCCTATCAGCCGCTTCTCACCAGCTCGGCCCATAGCACAACAGAGGAATTTGGACTTCGTTCTCGGGCACTTGAAAGGTTTTCAAGTGGGAGAGTGGCAACTGCAGAAAGCTTCCCGTGGCTGCTGGAGGGCTGAGAGGCACTCTGACTTAGGGAGAACACTAAAGGACTTCGTTAAGAGCGACCCTTGCAGGGCCTTATCCTGATTTGATTTCTCGACTCCTCACCACCTTTCTGCCATACTGAGTTGTCAACTTATTATCATTTGATAAAATGGAAACCCCAAAGGCCAATTTCACAAGGTAAACAGACCGAAAAAAAAAAAAAAAAGGAACCAGAAAAAGGTTAAAAGGTATATATGACACAGAAAACTACCCACAAGGGTCAGGCTGAGCCCAGTCCAGGAAGAAGAAGTGATCATGCCACAGGGCACTGGCAAAATGACCCCTGCAGTCAGTGAAAAGAGCTAAGAAATCTATGCAGTGGCAACATCTGAGTGGGGAGTTATTAGCAGCAAGGTGGAGAAATGCAAATGGACAGGGTGAAGGTGAAAGATGGCTGCTACATCATCTTTGGTAAGATTGGAAGACACTCATAGTGGCAGTTGCATGATTATCAACTCTCTTTTGTTTTCTTTCATGTATACGTGGTGTGTGTGTGTGTGTGTGTGTGTGTGTGTGTGTGTGTGTGTAGTAGCAGTAGTAGTAGTTCAGAATGTCCTGGGACTCAGAGGTCTGCTGGCCTCTACCTCCCCAGCGCTGTGATTAAAGGCATGTGCTACCACTGCCTGGCCACAATATCAATATCAATTTTCTAAAAGATTTTTTTAAAAGATTTTATTTGTGTGTGAGAGTGTTTTGCCTACAGGTATGTCTGTGTGCCGTGTGCACGAAGTGCCCTCAGAGAAAAGAAGAGGGTATTAGATCCTGGGGAACTGGAATTCCCTATAGTCCTGAGCCACCCTGTGAGTGAGGATCCTCTCCAAGAGCAGCCAGTGCTCTTAACTACTGAGCCAGCTGTAGCCCTGTAACATCAAGTTTAGGTTTCTTTATTATTGTGTGCGTGTAAGTACACATTGCCAAAGGACAGGTATGAAGGAGATGAGGACAACTTTGGGGAGTCAGTTCTTGTCTTCTGCCTTTCATGGGTTCTGAGAGAGAAACAAAGGCCATCATCTGGCTCGTATTGTTGGGTGACAAGGACCTTTACGAACTGAGCCATCCTAATAGCCCCAGAACAATATCAGTTTTAAGAGGAAATGTAAAGTTGGGGGGCGGCAGAGGAGGAGGTGGCCGCAGTGGTGGTGGCATCAGTGGTGGCAGTAGTGGTGCACACCTTTAATTTCTTTAATCCCAGCACTCTGGAGGCAGAGGCAGGTGGATCTGAGTTCAAGGCCAGTCTGCCTACTGAGTGTGTTCTAGGAGAGGGCTACACAGAGAAACACTGTCTCAAACAAAACAAAACAGACCCTAAAAACCCAACCCAACCAAATCAAACAAAACAAAACAACAAAGTGGAACTGTAAACATTCCTAGCACCCAGTGTTGGTGAGACCCTGGGGGAAGCAGGCATGGACATTACAGTCAGCAGAACCACGTTAGAGGGGATTGGACAGTTACCTGCTAGTCCAGGAAGTGCTGACATCCTTTGCTCCTCCCTCCCTTCTGGGTGGGATGAGGAGATCTGTTTCAACGTGTCTTAGTTACTTACTTGCCCAGCTGCTGTGATTAAAACAAAACAACAAAACAACTCTCCCATACCCTATCTTTACCTCTCCTATGCTGGGTAAATAGGATTAACAATTTCTAGCACTTGGAAATTTCTTTAGCTCAGTAAGCACTGTTGATACATTCTTTCCCCATTTCCCGCCAATGCCACCACGCCCAGCCATGCTTCTGCACCCTGCTGTGAGATCTGCTGCACACAGAGACTGGCTAAAACATAAGAGTGCACCTTTGGGGCTGGGTGGCACACGCCTTTAATCCCAGCACTTGCGAGGCAGAGACAGGCAGATTTCTGTGAGTCTGAGGCAGCCTGGTCTACATAGAGAGTTCCAGGACAGCCAGGGCTGTATAGTGGGATCTTGTCTCAAAACAAATAAGCAAAACCCATTATTGAGTGCACCTCTGAGCGTGGCACAGGGAGACAACAGAACCACACAGCTCTCTAGAGGCTAATCAACCTTTCCCTGCCCCCCTTACATACTTTTAATTAAAATTTGTTTTCATACCTTATATTTTGATTATATTCTTTTCCCTCCACCAACTCCTCCTAGACCCAACCCTCCTCCTTACTCACTCAACCAAATAGGCAGCACACAAAAATTAAAACAAACTTAAAAAATAAAAAGACCAAAAAAAAAAAAAAAAAAAAAAAAAAAAAAAAAAAAAAAAAAAAGAAACACAATGATACAAAAAGAGCACAAAAAGAACATGGAGTCTGTTCTGTGTTGGGCAACTGCTCCTGGGCATGGGGCATTCCCTGGAGGATGGCTGATACATCCAGGGATGCTCCATTAGGTTGTCCTGCCTCCTAAGAGTGATTTATTCTGTAGGAAGAGGGCTCTCATGCCTCTTCAGTGTCTCTGGTTAAGGAGTGACTTTGGATCCCCTTTGGCTTGTTGCTCAGCAGGGTGGAGACCTCATCCCTGGAGGAAGGCAGTGGGATGGGCTGGTGTGGAAGCGACCTGGCCTTCCTCCAGGGATAACTCCTAGCACTGAGAGCTGGGGAATCCCACCAGGCAGAGAGCCATCCAAACAGCCACTCTTCAACCAAATGAACAACTGCTTCCTCTTTCCTGTCCTGGGAAGTAATTTATTCCAGGATGAGGAATGAATTCTCCCATGATGCCTCCCTGCCAGAGACCCTGCAGCCTGAGATTTACAGCTTGCCTTCTGTGCAGAGGGCTGGGCTCCAGACTGATATAAGGAGTACAGAGTAACTGCTTGGGGTTGGTGAAAATCTTGGCTAGCAGGTGGCAGGGACAATAGTATTTCACTGTGAGGCCTGGCCAGACTGTAAATCAGCAGCCTCCAGTCTGAGGCCGCCTCCCCACAGTGATGCAAAGGGGCCCAGGGAGACCATACCTGAGGAGAGCACGTAAGACCCACCCTCCGAATCCACTTGATTTGACTGTTTTGGGTACTAGGTGGGGAAGTTGGGTACTGAAGCGAGCAATAGCCAGGGGTCCTCTGAGTGTATCCTTCAGCTGTTTTGTCTCTTCCAAATAGAAACCAGCTGAACCACAGACCTCACTCAGAATAACTGGTCTTTGATGTTTTGAGACAGGGTCTCACTATGTATCACTGGCTGACCTGGAACTTGCTGTGCAAGCTGGCCTCGAACTCACAGGGATCTGCCGACCTCTGCTTTCCAAGAGTTGGGACTAAAGACCTGGGCCAACTCTGGATCAAGAGCCAGCGATTTAAGACTTTCATGAACCCTGCCTGTAGGAATGCACAGGCCCAGCTAGTTGTCTCCTAGGGGTTGGTGGGGACACATCCATGACATCCTCCTCCAGAGGAAGGTGGAAAAGAATACCAGAAGCGTCCATTGTAATTTAATTTTTTCCATTTCCGTGTGTTATATGTGACACACTACAAAAGGGATATATGACTAAGTAATGCCTGAGACCGGTATCTTTTACAAGTGAGGGTTTAAAGCCAAAACGGTTGGGGGACCAAGGTCTCAGGCTGATAGATGGGGCTGGTTGGGGATGGCTCAGTAGTGAAGAGCATGTACTGCTCTTGCAGAGGACTTGGGTTGGGTTCCCAGCATCACTGTCAGGTCCAGAAGAAATAGGATAAGTGGCTAACTGTGGTGTCTATTAGTATATCAAAGTCTCAGGTCTTCTCACCCCTCCCCCTACCTTAAGCGTCTCAAGCTCATTGGCTTCCCTTCCCTAGCTTCTCCTTCCCTCTATAACCCTGCCATTTCAGCCTTGCACTCTCTTGGTCCTCCTTTTGGTCTTCCTCTCTTGCCCCTATCTCATAGTCTCCTGCGCCGGAACTCTCTTCCTCTCCCCTGCCCCGTCGACAAGTCCCGGCTGCTGACCATGTTCAGTATCCTACCTACTTCCTCACTGCTCTGGATACTTCCAGACACCTCTGGCAGTACTCTCCCCCATATCAACCATAACAACCTCTCCCTCAATCATACCTTGGAGCAGTCATATCCTCAGTTTATACATCCGATGCCAAAATCCTCAGTTTATACAACCATGTGGTTTACAATTCCAGGGGATCCTATCCCTTCTGGGTTCTGAGGGCATCTGCACACACGTGCGCACACTCACACATCGACACATACATACACAGAAAAATTTGTAAATGTAAAAAAAGAAAAGGTCGTTTGGGTAGAGAGTCCATGACTAAATCCTGATGGCTTTATAAGAAAGGGAACACACACACACACACACACACATCACATCACATGATGTTCTATATGGTCTTGGGATCTTGCAGCGAAAGCATAAGGCTCCTAGGACTTTACACCCAGAACTGTGAGCTGAATTGAATCTTTCCTATAAACTCAGCAGCCTTAGGAAGTTTATCACAGTAATGAAAAACAAAGATCCTATTTTACAGCTGGGGAGCTGGAGACTCAACAAGGAAACAATTCACCTGATTCTATCCTGCTGGCCAGAGGCATGGATCTTCCTTTTTCTCTCTTCCTGATGAAGAAAGAACCATCACCTTGTAAGGTGTTTGCTGGGCATTTAAACTCTTTTAAATAATGAAAAAAAAAAAAGTCAGTAAACAAGAGCGCTTCTACGGCCATTTCCCACAGTACAGATAGGTGCATGACTCTCTGCCCTTAGACTAACATTAAAAACAAACACCCCTGTCTTCTGTCACAGAGTCTTCAGATCCCAAATGTAACTGTTGTAAGATTGTCTTGATAATAAAGACCCAGCATTCCCTCAATCTGGTATACTATTTTTGTCTCTGTCATACCACACAAACCATCTTATGTTTGCTGTGCCTTCTCAGGCTTCCCAATATTAGCATGTTCCTGGGTCATTAAAAACCCTTCTCGCCTTAGAGTAACCCATTAGGTAACCATACCAGGCTTGATTTATTCACCAACTCCCCTACAGTTGGGCACTGAGGTTAATTCTAGCCTTGCTTATAGATGCTGGGAGAACTGCCGTCCGCCTGGCATGTGGCTTCTTGCAACTCTCCCCCAGATGTTATTTCTTGTACTTGTCATTTTTAATGGCCACATAATCTCCAGGAGTGTTGCTGTCCTTCGTGTTCTAGGCCATTTCTCCCTCTCATCACATGTGGCCTCCCATTCCCCTGTGAAAATGGACCCCTCACTTCTAGCACTTTTGGATGACCTCAAGCAGGGAGCGAAGGTTGCAGCTCTGTCACCAGAACTCTGAAAGTTATGGACTCGACCCTGTGTTTAGGCTACACGTACTGCTTCCCTTTCCATCCTCCCGGCTCCCACTGCCCAGTCAGCCTGGCTTGGGTGCAGGACTAGCAAGCTGAGTCTCTGCCCTTGGGGAGCAAGGTGCATAAGCCAGGCCAGGGTAGTGGGGGTTGGGGATGGGGAGACAAGGAATATGTTTTCACAGAGGGAGAAGGGCTGCTCAAAAGACAAGGAAGGTGTCTGTCAGAGTGGATGAAGTTTGTGCTGTCACCAGCCCGGGGAAGACTTGGAGGAGAGGGTTTTCCAGTGGAAGAAACAACTCTGGCCGAGTCTGGGGCAAGTATGTGCAGCTGGGTGTCTGCAGGATGGAGAAAGGTGGCCAACGTGTGTTCTAGGGAGCTAGAGAGTGGGCTAGGGAGCAGTGGTGAGCTTCCCACCCCCCACCCACCCTCTCCCCAGGCTCAAGGCAGTGCATGGGCTCCTTCTGCAAGGGTCTAACAGGCTGCCGTGTGACCTTGCCTGCCACCTCCCACCTGTTGCCCTTTCACTGAATGGACCTTGCATTTCCTCAAAGAGAACTGCAGTGCTGTCCTCAGAGAAAAGCACTGAGGGGAGGGGACGGGAGGGGAGGGGAGAGGAGTTAGCTAAGGTTACAGTGGGGGCCAGCATGCCATGGGAACCCGAGAGAAGCTGCCTTAACTGCTTCTGAAGGAAGCCAAGGCTGAGGTCTGTGTGCCTTCCTGGCTACTTCATGCTCTCCTAAGTTCAACCCGCCTCCTCCGCTAAGTTAGGACAGGGTTGGGTTCGTACATTTTCAGTCCCTTTTCCCTACTTCCCTCACCTCCAGGGTGCCCACAGGATGGCACTTGTGCTGAGCTGTCCCAGTGAAACACAGCCAGTCCTGACTGTCATAGCTGTGGGGGTGATGGACACCTATCAGAGCACACAGGCGCCCACTCCAGGATGTTGAGTCAGACATCTTGAAAAATACTCTTTTACCTTGAACTTTTTGTCCTGTTGGCTAGAGGGTGTGAGTGAGCCCTGCCTCAGTCCCTGCCCATGGGTACCCTGGAGGGAGGTGGAAGGTGGCCTCTTGGGGACAATCAAAAGCAATTGCCGTGGATCCCCACACTTAATTTAATGAAAAGGCCCTGCAGGGAGGCAGAGGCAGCCAGGCAGGGCCTGTGGGCTGAGGGCAGGCATGATTCCAGGGAGATTTATGGTGCTTCATAAAAGATTCAGCTCTGGCTTATCTGGGACATGGCCAGGCTCAGCTCCTGGCTCAGAGCCTGCGTACTGGGAGGCAGGTGGTCTGCACTCCCCCAGGCTCCAAACACTGTGTGCCTGTGGGCCAGTGGCGACCTCAACTCTGGGCTCTGCAGTGTCTGCTTCCTCTCCTAGCCCCTTGTCTTTGGCTGACACTTTTTTTTTTTTTTCCAAGCAGTTCATAGCTGGGAGGTCTGCTGTTAGCACCTGCATCTTTCCCCTGAGGTGCTGTTCCCCTTCACAGAGAAGGAAACCGGGGCTGCAAGAAGTTCAGCATCTGGCAAGCCTGGAGCATCACTGGGCACTGAGTGGTCCTTGGATGTGGGAGGAGCCTCCATAGTGGGCTAGAAGGTCACCTGGGGTTTGAGGGAGCCCTGTCTACTTCATATGGCCGTGGCATTGCTCTATCAGTTTTTGTTTTGTTTTGTTTTCTTTTGTTTTTTCTCTCAACAGAGAAATTGCCAGGACGACAAAGTAACTAGTATGGACCCACAGTAGCTAGTGCTAGAGGTGGCGCTTGGCCTAGCCTTTCTCCTGGCATACTGTACAGGGTGTTGGGCTTCTCTTTTCTGGTGCTCACCTCTTCCACTCATTCTCTGTGTGACTCTAGGCAAGTGAGCTGCCTTCTCCGAACCTCCACAGTGAGGATGACAGTACTGGGCTTTCTCAGAGCTGTTACATGTGGATGCATGAACCAGCTGTTGGCCAGTAGCTTCTACTTCAGAGATTCTCACTCCAGGGCTGGGTATGCCGTGGAGAGAGCTCCTCTCAAAAGCTGCCCCCTCTTCCCGAAGTTGCCAGCTCTACTGTTGCAGCCTGCATAGTTCCCGGGGCAGAGGAGGGAGGAAACTCAGTGTGGGCTGTGGTGCAGATGGCAGACAGCTAATTTATTTACCTCTTCCTAATAAATATGCACAACACATAAATAAAATATCCTGCTTGTCCCACTCCACCCACACCCGGGCAGGCAGCAACGGTTGACCGCACAGCACAGAAGACACTTCTGCCTGTGGAGAGTGGCCTGGGTGAGAGGGGACTACCCGGGCCACTTTAGCCTCCTTCCTGGCTCACCTGGCTCAGACTCCAGTGAGTATAGCACAGGTTGTGTTGTTGTCATACCCCCCCCCCCACTTCCTGTGCACGCAGGAGTTTAGTGTAGCGCTAGCTGAGGAAGGCCCAGGAAGGCAGGACCTGACCAGACTGTTCTGTGAAGTGTCTGTGTTCCTCTGATTTTTGCCATTGTGAACGAATTCATTTTGTCTCAAAGTCCATGGTCAGCTGTCCCCATTGGTTTGGGGCCTGTGTGGAGGCAACACTCTGGTGGAAGGACCTGGTGAAGCAAAACTGCTCACCTTATGACCAACAGGGAGCAGAGAGATGGGAGGGATGGTGACCAGGCATAATCCCCAAAGGCATGCCTCAAGGGACCTACATCCTGCACCTAGGTCCTCCCCTTCTTGTCTCCATAACACCATGGAGTCAGGAGTCTACTGATGGATGAATCGCCTCTTGATCCAGGGCCCTCACAATCCACCATCCCAAGCCCCATCAACCAAGCAGTTAGTCAGTACATGAGCCTTGAGGAGGGTTCAGATTCAGACCCAAACAGCTACCACAGAAGCTGCTGCCATCCTGTTCTGACTTGGACTGGACTGCAAGACTCTAGGGCCCCACTCCAGAGGGCCACACCATGAGGGACCTAGGATTGATTGCAAGCTTGGATCTATCTGCAGTTCTACTGCTCACCTACCTACTCCGTACTCCAGAAAACCCCCTCCCCCCATCGTCATCCTGGCTCAGCTCTAAGACAAGGTAACAATTCCAGGAACTGCTGCCCTAGAATCTGAAGCAGTCAAAGAAGGGTAGAGAGCAGGCACAGGCTGTAAGTCAAAGGCCTGACTCTCCCTCTGCCTCAGAAAAGTCACCAGCTATCTTGGAGTATCGATGTCTTCTCTGTGAATGGGCCAGTGTTGGTCTAGCCAAGTTTTGTGAGACTTGTTAGTTATTTTTCTGAGCAGCAACCATACTGGGCTGTCATTCTGGGTTTGCTTCTGGCCTCAGGGTATCCAGACACCATTGCCCACTGGTGCTGGAAGGAATGAAGCTTAACCAGGTGAGTGGGTTAGCAGGATCTCAATGAGTGCCGTGAGTGCTGGAGGTGGGGGATGGGGCGTGGGGGGAGAAACAGCCTTCTCCAAGACTGTTTTCAGAGAAACAGCTCTCTTTATTGGGGGTCATAAGGGCTATATAAACCTTGGGGAAGTGGGTAAGGGTTTTGGTGGTGAATGTACATCATTGGCTTGGCTGAAGTGCTGGGAATGCTTCATTTACATGGAGAGGAATTCCTGGTGCTAGCTGGACATGTCCTGAAACCTGGCCAGTAGGCTACATGACTATCTCAAGGTGGCAAGCACCTGGGCATCCAGGTCCAGAGCAGGGAGGGAGCGATCCTTACTCCCACCAGTTTCAAGATGGGATTTGGGGGGTTTGGACATGTCTCGACCTCACTCTTGCTCCAGGCTGATTCCCCCAGTCTCATGGCTTACTTAACCCATACTAGGCACTGCCATAGGCCTTGGTGGTTTACTGGTGAATGGGACACACACCAGGACTCTGCTGAGTGGATCAACCAACAGAGGTGCACATTGATGACAGGTCACAAGATGACAATAAACGGAAGCATTTGGATAAAAACCAAGATCCGCAGCCAGCCTGGGTGCCCATTCACCAGATGAATAGATAAAGACAGGCTGGTTGGTATATACAGCAGAGTTTTGTTCAAATGGGAAGAATGAAAATACAGGCTGGAGAGATGGCTCAGCATTTAACAGTGTGTATTGCTCAGATTCTGTAGAGGATATGAGCTCAATTCCCAGCACCACATTGGGTAGCTCATAACCACTCATAACCCCAGATCTAAGAGATCTGGCTTCCAAGCCATCTTAGTTACTTTGTTGTTGTTGTTGTGACAAAAATACAGGCCAGATTATCCTGTCAGTGAGCCTCTCTATGACAGCTAGGTAGTGTTTAGTTATGTAACAGAAACTCAGTCCCAACTGGAGTGAGAGAGAGAGAGAGAGAGCCTTTCATATTCACGTCCGCTACAGGGAGGGCTGTATCCAGAGACTCACAGAGCATTCACACCTTCCCTGAAATGTTGGTTCAATTTCAGGCAGCCTATCAGACTCATGTTCTTCTACTTTCTGGTGGGGGGGGGGGAGTGCCTGGATGGCACTGGCAAGTGTTCCAGGACCAACTCCCTTTGTTCAGTGTGATATCACTTGGAGAATGGCTTGCTTTGATTTTACCTTTCTTGGGAGCAAGGTCAGCTCTTGAACTGTATATGAGTACTGTACAAAAGGTTGCTCCAGAACAAAATAAGAGTGTGGATACCAGACGGAGGTGGGCATACAACTATTCATTTGAATGAGGAAGGTGGAGCTTGGATACTCTATAGAACTCTGCCAGTAATCCTCTGTCCATCTATCTGCCTACCCACCCACCTATTCTCCATCCCATGTGTGCCTGTCTTTCTGTCTGTCTGTCATTTTAATGAACTGGTTCATGTGACTAGGGAGGGTTCTGTTATCAAGGCCATTATTTCCACACTAAGGAGAGGCAATAAGTTTTTCTCAGTGTCCACTTGTGCTCTTAGCTAGTGCTAATGTCTGACCAACATGCTGGGCACTATGGCTCAGCAGTTTGGGGATGAGAGGCAGAGGTTTCCTCAACACCTCCTGAGGCTATGAGGAACTGTTCAGGGAGGCACAGAGGAGGCCACAGCAGAGGAAGAAGGAAGGGGAGAGAATGTTCTGCAGCTGGCAGTGTTATAGCTCTGAGTGGAAAGGCTTCTCCAATGCCAGGTCTGGAGGAAAAGGTATCCTGGCTGTCAGGAGCCAAGGAATACCACAAAAATCACTGTACAACAAACTTCACAGAAGAGATTTATTGGGAGAGAAAACCCCAGGAGGGTGGTTGCCTCTGCTCAGGCAAGAAGCAGCAGAGAACTGGTCTGAACATGGGGATTTATATAGGGTTACATGGGATGGAACGGAGGCCAGAGCTTTCCAGGGTGGAGGTCCCGGGGTGGGGTTTGGTGTTTTTCAAATCCTGAGTTTGGGCCTTTTATTCTGCAGGTTGGAGCTTGGCTGAGTGGGTCTGGAGGGCTGACCATTATGGCTGCTAGAGTGTTCTGTGGGTGGAGTCTGGCATTGGGGGCAGGACATAGGCAGGCTTGAGTCCATGGATTAGTTGCAAGTGAATGTTGGTGATGAGCTGCCAGCTGCACCCAACCTGTTCCTGCAGGGACCCAGGAGCAGAACTTGTCCTAGCTGCAAGGCACATGATGAAGTCTGCAGCCCTGGGAACATCCTGGCACAGGACAATTTAGCCATCAGCCACTGTGCCATAAGGCACAGTGCTATATGACAGTGACAAGAATCATAGTGATTAGTGACCAGGGGACCACCTCTTAACATGTGGCAGTCAAAGCTCCATCCACCATCCTGCTTGGCAGTAAGCATGGCCTGCTTACCTACAGCATGAGTTCCAGCTCCTCCTGCCACTGGGGAACTAGAGCTGCTTATCTCTTCAGGCTAGTAGAGTTCTAGAAAACTTGACAATCAGCAAAGGCCAGTTGCACACCTAGTACTTAGCCTACAGCTAAGCTGAGAGGGATATAATAGAAACTGAACAAATAACTGAAGAGGAAGACTGATTTGTGGTCCAGGTTGGCCTGATACCAGAGCTGCAGCTGGCTCATGTTCATGGGCATTTCCAAAGAACCTTCAGCTATGGTGGTGACAGCTGTTTTCAACACCAAACATAGACATCCCCACAGTCCACAGAAATCACCTCAGTCCACAGAAACCACAGCCCACAAACATTATCTCTTCCCCTCTTGTCTGCAAAGTACTTCCCAGTTTGACAAAGCTCCCAATTAGTATCCAACAACTTCCTGTTATGTCCCAAAATACCTGTGGCACTTACGGTTTAGAAGTTATGGCCGATGGTGTTGGCCCTGTGCTGAGGCACCATAGCATACCAGGAGCATGTGGCAAAGCTGCTAACTTGGCACCTACCAGGAAGCTCAAGAGGAAAGGACCAGGCCCTACAATCTCTTCTGAGTACACACCTATGACTTAAAGACCTCACACTAGATCCCATCTGTAGAGTTCCACTATTGTCCAGCAGAGCCACCCCAACAGTGAGGTCTTAGGTGTTAAACATACAAACTCCAGCAGTGCACACTGTCCTTTCAGATCACATGGGGCTTTCTAGACCATTTCTTAAAGTTGTCTGTATTCACGTATAATTTATATGGAATAAAATGTTCTCATTTCAGTACCCAGTTCAAAAGCACACACGTGTGACCAAAAAACCCAGTCTGAGAATGCTGAGAACTTTCCAGAAGCCCCCAAACGTTTTCCTGGGCCTTCTGGTCTGACTCAGGGCACCATCAACCCATGCTGTGACAGTCTACATTAGATTTCCCTGGAATAGCATCACACAGTACAGTCTTCCAATTCAGGTCTGGCCTCCTGAAGTGGGCGTACCTCAGGTACTGTCTTCGCTCTCACTGGTGAAATTAGAAGTGGCTTCTAGTTTGGGCTGCTCTGAGTGCGGCCCCTGAGTGCTAGATGTGTAGTGTTGAAAAGGGAGTGTTTGGACAAGGAACTCAAGGGACAGAGCTACAAGGCAGCTGATCCCTCGTTGCAGAACATCTAGGCACTGAGCTCTACTGTCTGGCTATCAACTCATTCGACCAGTGAGAAGCCCACCCCTCCATCCTTCCCAGACCCTCCCTAGGCATGTCACTCGATCCTGCCAGCAATCTTTGGAGACACATAACTTTGCCCCCCTCTCTGTAGCCATTTAAATGAGAGTGTCCCCCATAGGCTGTGGTATTTGAATACTTGATCCTCAGTCAGTGGTGCTATTTGGGGAGGTTTAGGTGGCACAGCTGAGGAAGCACTTCACTAGGGGTGGGCTTTGGGATTAAAAACCTTGTGCCATTTCTAGTTTGATCTCTCTGCTTCAGGCTTGAGGTTGAGGATGTGAGCCCTTAATTTCCTGCTCCCACACCTTCTGCTTGCTCCCATGCCATCCCACCATGATCATAAGCCCAACGGGACTTCTCTATAAGTTGCCTTGGCCATGGTGTTTTATCACAGCAACAGAAAGTGACTAAACACAATCTCCGGTGAGGAACTGAGGCTGGGGTCCAGGGAAGACCCAGGCCCAGATCCCCTTCACCCATAGGCCACCAGGGTGAGGATCAGGCTATTGTTTGGTTGCAAATCAGCCAGGGCTGAGGGGCTGCTCTGTCCTTGGCTAGAAAGGGGGATCAGGAAAGAAGCATCTCCTGTGTACAAGTGCCTCTTACCCGGGGCCCCCAGGCTCACACGTCCCCTGCAGCCGTAGTCTGGGCAAGGGCTGGGGCTGGTTTAAATCGAGCCTAAAGTATCATTAACTACCTTGGTCATACTTGGTGGCACACAGGCAAGGTGAGGTTTTCGTCTGACCTAGAGAAAACTTTCTTCAGAAACTCCATGAGAAACACAGAGCTGAGTTTCAGGACAGGACCTCCCAGGCTGGGGCCACGGTATGAGCAGCTGTTGGCGGCAGAAATGGCCACCAAATGCCTGGAGAGGAACCAGGACAATGGGAATACTGCCATTTTGTGCTTCTGAGTAATCAAGAACCTAAACCACCCTTTTATATATTGTATTAGTCTGATTTCCGCCACTAAAACAAAATTCCCAGGGCCAGGCAATTTGTAAAGAAAAAAAAAATGTTTTGACTCAGAATAAGGAGGTCTAATACCACCAGAGCTTCTGCACCACAGAGGTTCTCAGAGGGCAGCAGCGCAATTGGTATGTGCACATGAGTACGAGTGAGTGAGTTAGGAGGCCAGGCAGATTTGGGGTCATGATAGCTTCCTAAGGCAGCTATCTGCCAGCAGGTCCCACCTCTTACGGATTTCACCACTTTTTTGTTCATTTTAGAAGGTCTCACTGTGTATCCCTGGCTGTCCCGGAACTCACTAGGTAGCCCAGGCTGGCCTTGAACTCACAGATCTGCCTGCCTCTGCCTCCTGAGTGCTGGGATGAAAGGTGTGCACCACCCCATTCATCTCACTAGTTGTTAACACTGTCACACTGGTGGGCTAAGCTTCCGGCACACAAACTTTTGGGAGGGGCAACCTACCCCCCAGGCCACCACACATCTCTCTCTGTCCCTGTATTTCCATCTCTCCCTGTCACCTCTGTCTCCATCTTTCTCTTTGGTTTCTTTTTCTGACTCATAAACATGTTTCAATTTCTGGTGAATAAACTTGGGCCATTTGTCTTGTGCCCAGCCCATCATGCTCATTGCCAGCAGAAGTAATCAACACAAAATAAAACTGGCATCATCAAAAACCACGCACAAGAGAAATAGCTATCGATTGAAAATCGACCAAAGAGTCAAACCTCTACGCCGGTTTTAAAGGCTGCACAAATACCACACATGAGAATTGGAGCTGACAGAAATAACGGCCTTACAGGGAAAGCCAGGAGTGGAAGTGGTCTGCAATCAGTAGTGATTGATGGGTCAAATCTTCATTACAAATTTTAATTAGGAAAGCCCTGGTCTTGATGTCAGTGATCTCAATAAAGCAAAAGCAGGGAGAAAAATATGGGGGCAGCTGCACCATGTTTTCTGGAGGATAAAGAAATGGTTTAAGTAGAACTGATGAGGCTTCTGCCTGCTGCCTTGGGCATCACATCGTGGCTAGGCAAATTTAAACTTCTTTTCCAACAGTGGGGTCACAGGGACCTCCCGTCTGGAAAAAAGATGCTGGTGCCAAGAAGTGTTCATAGAGGTTGAACCGATAGGCAAGTATCTGTTGATAGCCCGTGTTACTAGTTTGTGTGGTTGGCCATTGGCCAGATAGGCCTTTAAAACGTGTCTGAGCGGTTGGGGGACTGGGAAGCTGACTAACAGTTAAAATGCTTGCTGTACAAACTTAAGGACCAGGGTTTGTGAATCGAGAACCCATGTTAAAAGCTGGGTAGGTGAGGTGGCCTGCCTATAAGCCCAGCACATGGGAGGCAAAGACGTGGGGGGCACCCCAGAGCAAGCCCAGACTAGACCAAACTATGGTGAGATAGACTTCAGTGAGGATCTCAGTGTATATGGTAGAAAGCAGTCAAAGAACACATTCAGCATCAACCTCTGGCCTACACCATACACACACACACACACACACACACACACACACACACACACACGAATCCACTCATGCACTCATGCATGGATAACTGTAATGTTACCTGCCCACAGATGCATATGTGAATACATTTCTGAATGAATACGCATATACTCCACCCCCCAAAAAGAGCCACTCCGAGTGCTGGGATGTTTGTGTGTGAATCAGCTTTGCAGGTATGAAGATTTGAGGTGAATCCCAGAACCTTCCTAAATGTCAGGCATGGTGATATGTGCTCACAACCTGGGTGCTGGGCAGGTGAAGACAAGCCAGGCTAGCTTTACTGGTAAGCCAGGCCAAGCCAGAGACAGAGGTGGTGGCCGGAGTTCCTGAGGATGCCTCCATGCTCAAGTGTGTGTGCACACACACATTCCAAACGGGTTCTCCTCTGGTGGTAGCAGCGTGCAACGAACACTGGGCTGCCTCTCCACATTGACAGAGATGGGCCTCTTCTACAAATTCGGGCTGCACGCAGTCTGTGGATACCAAGGCTTATCACAGAGTATGGGCCTGCTGATTCCTTGTCTCCCACCTGCCTTGCTGGCTCTAGGGAGACAAAACGAGCCTGGCAGATGTCTGAGCAGATGCCAGCTGCCTCCCCGATGACAGCTTCTTAATTGTTTTCTCCCTGCCTTTATGTATTTATTTACTTTTCCTCAAAGGGCGGCCAGGCCAGTCAGAACACTGCTTGCCCTTAGACCCCTATGGGCTTGCCTTGCCTCCATCCTCCACCCATATAGGCACTGGCACTCCTGACTTTATACATATCGTTATGTTGGTTGCTTTATGGTGTGAACTATCCTGCATAATACCTAAGGCTTGGTTTCAGCTCTCCTGGAACCTCCTGTACTTGTACTAATGCAATGTGCAGCTTCTCTGTACAGCTCTTCTCATAACATCATAAATCTGATATTTATCTGTTGTTGAACGAGGTAGCGGCTTCCTCTTCATCACTGTGTAGTATTCCACTGCATGGTGTACTGCTTTTTTTTTTTTTTTTTTTTTTACTATTGAGGAAAATGCCACTGTGAGGTTTTGTTTTTAACCTTTCTTTTTTGAGACAGGATCTTGCTTTGTATCCCAAAAAGCTATAACTTGATGCAGTCCTCCTGTCTCGGTTTCTCAAATTTTAGGGATTACAGGCATACGCTTTCATTCCTGGCTTTGCTGCGAATGTTCTTTTTTTGTTATTGCTTTCTGTTTTTTCAAGATAGGGTTTTTCTGTGTGGCACTGACTTTCCCGGAACTTACAGTGTAGACCAGGCTGGCCTTGAACTTAGAGATCCAACTGCCTCTGCCTCCTGGGCGCTGGGTTAAAGGTGTGTGCCACCCATGCCCAACTACTGTGAATATTCTTACACATGCCTCTGGTAGGCAGATACACTGTCCCCCTTGGGGCTATAGCTTCTAGCAGATAATTTAACGCCTTTGTTACAGTGCCTTTTAGGACATGAATATTTCAAAGTTTTGATAAATACTGCCCAGTCTTAAAATGTAGCTGCACCACTTTACATTCCCACAGGAAGTGGACGAGCTTTCCACATCTTCACCCCTGGTACCGTCAGATCTTTCATTTTAGTTTTTGGCATGAATTTATAAATATAAGCCAAGTGTCCAGGGATTCAGATGTGTTTGGCGGGAGGCTCAGAATCACAGAGTGAACTTAGAAAGTACAGCTCTGGGGCCTGCTAGGCCATCTAAGGCAAACCTGAGCCAGTGCTGGCATGCAGGTGGACCCAGTGAGCTGCACTCCTGGTGTCCCTCAGCGCCCCACGTCCCAAGTATGGCAGCTTCCTGTCCATTCACACACTCAGTGTCTTCCTCCTGACTTGAGCCTCCATACCTCAGGTCCCAGTCCTCTCTCTGGCAGGAGTCTCACATCTGTGTCCTGGAGTTTGGGAAGGGGGGAGAGGTCCGAGAGAAGAATGGTGGGCACCGAAGGTAGCATCACCCTGAAAGGAAGGCGGCAAGTGTGTGTGTGTGTGTGTGTGTGTGTGTGTGAGAGAGAGAGAGAGAGAGAGAGAGAGAGAGAGAGAGAGAGAAAGAGAGAGAGAGAGAGAGGGCTTGGTTTCCATGGCAACCTTCATATACTGCTACCTAGTGAAAGTGTGACACCCTGTGACCTGGCTCTAAGGATTGGGGATCTGCCAGGTATTCTAAAAGTAATGGTTAATGACGCCTGGTGAAAACTCAGATGCCTGTAGATCCAGGGGATGTGAGGAAGGTGGACAGGGGATAAAACACATGGGCACACACAGAGAGACACTGACACACATGCACATGGCACCCTCTAAACCAGCATTTCTCAAATGGCGGGTGACTGCGCCCCAGGGGACATTTGACACAAAGGCCTGGAGGCATCTCAGGTTTCTTGTGGATGAAGCCCCGGGGTGCGGTGCAGGCAGCATCTTGTCAGTGGCCAGGCCTGCAGCTCAGCACTCCTGATGGATGCCAGGAATGCTCACAGACCTCCCACTGCAAATGCTGACAGTCCCAGGGCCGAGGACTGTCCTGTCCCGTCAGAGGAGAGCACTGACTTCACAGCTGGGGTTACAGGTGAACCTGAGCTTGGAGAAGTACAGTCCTGCACTGCTTCTTAGGGAACTGAAGCCAGTGTTTCCTATTGCCTATTCATTGAGCATTGATAACGTTTAAAAACTAAAGTGGCAATTATTTCTGAAAGGGAAATATAAAGCCACAAGAAACACAAACCACAAGTCAGGAGTGCGGATGCCTCTGCCAGGATTGGACTGCAGCAACAGGCTCTAGCCTACAGCTCTCCAGATTTTGCTGTCAAGGGTGATAGTACAGGTGAGTGTGGGGTCTACGACTTTGCTCCAGGACGGTCTAACTCCCCCTCCCATGTGGCTCAGGTGCCTGTAAGGGTCCTTGCGTCCAACACAGCCTCCTCTCACCCCTGCCGTGGACAGTACTGCTATACCCTATCTTGAGTGGCTGCCTATCTGATAGGGTCAGGTGAGGACAGGCTCTGCAGGGATCGGCTGACTCAGGCAAGACACTGGCAGGAAGCAGCTGGTAGAAGGGGCTAACACCCCTGTTCCCAGCCATTCTCCCGACACCGGATGCTCTCCTTTCCCAGAGCATCCATCCCTACCCTCCCCTGTTCATCAGTTTGTGAGTCAGATTCTGGGTTCTAATCCTGGCTAAGTTCTCATCAGGGAGGCAGCCGCCTGGGGCGGGATGGTCACTCTGTATGGATGAATAACAGTCCCCGGGGCAAAGGTTTTAGAAGAAAGCCCACCGAGTAAAGAGATTTGACAAGCATAGAGCAGGGCCTGGCTCAACCTGCTTTGCCACATCCCAGCCAGGAGAACTTGGGGAAGTCACCCTTCTGTAGGTCATAGTCACGCTGGCTACTAACAGGCTCTGAGGTGAACACCCATGAGGAGTCAGCACAGAGCCTGATGCTGACGGTAGCAAGGAAGGTGGAGGCATCTCTGCCTGGATAGGGCTCACTTGCAAAGTCATCCTCAAATGCCTCTAGGCCTCTCCTCCAGCCCCTAGAATCTCCTTAGCCCACTAGAGACACGTCTGTTTAGAGCAATGGTTCTCAACCTGTGGGGTCACGACCCCTTTGGTGTTCCAATATCCTGCAAATCAGATATTCATATTACAACTCATAACAGTAGCAAAATTAAAATAGCAACAAAATAATTTTGTGGTTGGGGGTTCACCACAACATGAGGGACTGTCTTCAAGGGTCACAGCATTAGGAAGGTTGAGAGCCACTGGTTTAAAGCAACAGGGTGAGCCAGAAGCAGGCTGCCCAGTCCCTCTAGTACTCCCTGTGACCTTGGCCTTTGTTGGACCCCTGCTGCCTTAGAACATGAGGGTAAGCACAGTCGCCACCCCACCCGGTGTCAGAGGAATGATCTAGAAATGGCCTATGTTGCCATGTCATGATGGCACTCACTCCTAGTCCCACCCTTTTAAGAGAAAATTATGGAAGCAAATGCCTAACCATCATCTTGTCAGGTCTGGCTTCATGGAGAACTTGTGTTGTTTCATAGGCAGATCACAGCCTGTGGGGAAGGGACTGGATGCTGTCAAGTGGCCAAGTGTCCAGTGGATCTAGGACCTGGACCTCCCCCCAGGTGGCAGGCTGTTCTCTCTTAGGTGTCCCAGGGAGCCACGGACAGTACAGGGAGGAGAAGCTGATGGAGAAGGAGCCCAATCTGGCCCAACATCTTCCCCTGTGGCGCCCAGGGTCCCTAACTGCCACACTCAGGCCACCTCTTCCAAGCACCACATGCTGCAGTCTGCACCTTTACTAATGGCACCTACCCAAGCATTTGCTCCTAATTATTGCCTGTAAAGGCGATGCCAGGAATATTAACAGGCATGCCACCTGTTTCCTGGCAGGTGGCCCTGTGGGTGCACCTGTCAGCCAGCTGCCTTGGTCCCCGCTGAAAACCAGTGGTGTCTTTTTTATTCTGGTCTCAGGCCCCTCTAGGAGCCATCAGATGGCTGGGTCTATTCTGGTGAGGTCTCTGCCTCCCTGGGGCCTGCTTTCTAGCTGTGGCCTCAGGAACTCTGGTGAGGGTAGAGGGCTGGGAGTTCGCTGCCCTCTGAATGCTATGTGCTGCTGGAGCTTTCTCTCTGGTAGCTCCTCACCATAGGGCAGGGATGGGGTAGTGCCTCTCTAGTCCTGGGCCAGGGCCCACATCAAAACTCCTGTCTTGGTTTCCTAGGAGATCCCCGGTGAAATCACTTCATGGGTACTGTGGTCTGTAAGGTGAGTCACTTTCTGGCTGTCATCTCCTGTGAGGCAATGACACCTTGTGAGTGCCATCGCTTGTAAGGTGACATACTCTTGTGGGTGTCATTATATATGAGGTAATGTCACCTCAGGGTGCCATTGCTTGTGAGGTGACATTACTTCCTGGGTACCATCACGTGTGGGGTGATGCCATCTCATGGAGCCACAGCCTATGGTGACTCCTGAGGCCCTCAAGGCCCAGAGTTCTGCCAGTGAAGGCATTCTCTGTGCTGACACTTAATGCAGAGCAGGCTTATAGCCCCGTGTCCATATGGCCTCCAGTTGTGAGGCTTCCCTGTGTCAGCTGCCAATCATCCAACAGAGAGGACGGGCCTTCTGACTCACAGTTTCGAAGTTCAGGATTGACCCAAGGTTCTGGCCTGTGGTGACTTGGAGCATCCTGGTAACAGGAAGTGCTGCTCACCTCAGGTCAGGAAGCAGAAGACCAAAAAGGGGAGGGTTTTCCCATCATCTGAGGATGCATCTACGTGACATTACTTCCTCCAAGGCCCCACCTCTTAAGGTTGTACAACCTTTCTAAGGACATGGCATTTGAGACACACCACAGAGGCAATAATTACTGAGTTCTTGTTGCTTTATATTGTTGAGGGGGAAGTTGAGGCTCAGCCTGTTAAACTCCATAGACCCTGCTTCTGACTGAGAGACAAGAGCTGCCAATCTGACCACTCAGTCTTTCAGGGTCCACATGCTCACCTCCCTGTTCCCCAGTTCAGGGACTGTTAAATCACAGAGAGTTGGCACTGACTGCTCCTAACACCACCATTGCTTATAGGTGCCATAATCCCAGCTCTCTCTTGCTTCTAGCCCTTCTATTAGCCTTACTACCCAGCTCTTCTCACAGTCTGTACCCAGCTCGTGTTCCCCAGAAACCACCTCCACCCCACCAGTCATTCCCTCCCTCTTCTAGCCTTCCTTCAAATATCACCTTGCTAGTGAGGCTTTGATGATCCTCTTTCCTTTTTATTTCCATGGTTTTAAAGTTTCATCTACTTCCCAATGGCACTTATAAGGCAGGAACATCCCCGAGGCACTTTACAGGCAACCAGAGCTGGCTGGGTTTTGTTTTGCTTTGTTGTTGTGTTTGTTTATTTGTTTTTGCCCATCTACATCTCTAACAGACAATAGGGTTTTTCCCCATAATGCTAATTACAATAATGACATCAGCCCAAAGAAATCAACTGTAAAATCTTTTTTGTTGTATTTGTTTGCTTATGGGGTTTTTTTTTTTTTGTTTTGTTTTGTTTTGTTTTGTTTTTGTTTTTCTGAGACAGGGTTTCTCTGTCTAGCATTCAGTCTATGTGTGATCCCTCACATTCTTAGGACTACAGGAAGGTGACTTCACAGTGTCCTTGTCAGAGCAAAGGGATAAAAACACAGCTCTAACGGCACCCCTTGCAAGCCTGAGGAGCACCCATCGATATTTAGGGACCTCAACTCAGGCCAAACCAGGATCCTTGGCTTCTGGACTGAAAAGGCCTTCAGTACTAACCAGTGTAATAAGACAGAGCTGAAAACGCTATCGAAGATGTTTTACTGTAGAGTCAAGCACAAGGCTTTGAAGAAAGAGAGGCACTTAAAAGAAATGAAGACATGTCGAAGCTGGAGTGTGTGCATGCTTCCCAAGGGAAAGTAGCGAAAATAGGACACACACAAGTGTGAGTAAGGATGTCTCAAGAGATTCCTGCAGGGCAGGAAGTCTTTCCAAGGACCAGAACAATCAATCCTCTTAGCATTGGCCACTTAGGCCATTTTGGTGGCTCTTAAGTTACCTCTCAGAAGGCTGCAGACGCCCCTTCTCTCTCCTCCTATAGAAGAGGTATGTGAGATGGCTCTGTAGATTTCTTGGTTGGAGTTATGTGATAAAGTAAGACCAGAAGCCGCTCGGGCGGCACAAGGGCTTTAGAACTAGTTCTTCTCCCTGTAAACTGCTGAGATTGCTAGAAAACTGCAGGTTCGTGGCTGAGAAGGGAGAAAAGCCTCAAGCAGTTGCTAACTGTGCTGGCATTCTCCGCTGCTGGCAGAGGCTTCAACTGTGAGGGGCTTCTTGCTCCCACCTCCCAAGATTTCACCTGGCTTCCCATCCTGCTCCACAGGATGGGAGCTGCACACCTGGCAGCTCACAGTTTTCCAGTCTTTGTTCTTCTTTGATGTTCAAGCTGTCCTAGACCTGGCCAGTGTATGCTTAGGGCCAGGCTTCGGTGTCCTTCTGAGACCTTCCCCACTCAGACTTTGTGCTCTTTCCTTAATCTCTGGGACCGAGGAAGGATATTCAGTGTGTCCCCCCTAGCCCAGCCTTAGGTCAGCCCTGGGGGTCCTCGGCATGTAGAAGCTATTGAGAGTCCGCAGTCTGGGTTCTGGGAGACAGCACAACTGTAAGGGGATACCAGCCTCCTTGCTTTATTTCACCTTCTGTTACACCAGTTACTTACTTACTACATTGTTGCTATTCTCTCTCCTCACTAGGACAACAACACCAGGAAACCTTGATTTTGTTCACTGCTGGGCCTCTGAGACAGCACACAGCTGATGCCTAATAAATATTAGTCCAATGAGAAAAGGGATGGGGCTGATGGATGACCCACATGTTTCCCCTCCTCTGGCCTAAGGGAGTTGCACAGAGGGTCCCCAGCCCTTGCCATCTCCAGAGACCAGGCCTTGGGTCTTATTTATATCAGCAGAGCTGGTGGCGGAAATGTCACCACTGGGCCTGTGGGGAAGAAAAGACCAAGAAGATTAAAGGCATTGCTGATGAGATGCTAATTTGTTTCCGGAAGCAGGAGGGAGTGGTGGGGACCCAGGGCCTTGGGGATGTTGTGAGGCTGAGGCAGGGCTGGGAGGAAGCATAATGGCTGGCAGAGGCTAGCCTGGAACCTTTTGTGATCTTTCCCTTTTTTCTAGCCATCTTTTGAGATCTGTACAGCTTATGTGCTAAGGGGAGGTAGTTAATCCTGTGTTCGAATCCTGCCTTTGGCACTATCTGGTCCTTATGATTTGCTGTGCTTTCTACCTGCCACTGTCAGCTGGCAGATCCCCTGAGCCCTGTTTTATTTTACCAGAGGAAACAGTGAGGGTAGGTGTGGCCTGGTCCTTGGCCAGACTTCCTGCCCTGGACTCTGGTCCCAGCTCTGTTACCTGATAGTTTGAAGCAGCCTCTGGTACCAAGCAGGACACACAGCACACAGTAGGGCCACTTCTTTGGCCCAGTTGCGTCACTGGCCTAATCTTATGGCTAAGATCTAGGACCTTGTTCTGCCACTGCATGCTGTGTGACCCTCGAGGAGTCCTGTTCCTCTCTGAGCCTCAGTTTCCTCATTTGTAAAAGGGGAATGCTCACCGGACCATCCTGGTGCACTGTGAAGATGAAATGAGATGGGTTGTGGGAGCCTGCTGTTCCCAGTTTTCCTGCCTTGTTTTCTATTTCCATTTGCACATAGGGAGGGACACCACGTAGAATAACCTTGTTAATAGCCACCACTTATTGGCTATTGAGCTCCTGTATTCCAGACTCAGCTGTACACGCTGCTCCTGCAGCTCCCTTTAGGCAGGAAGTGAGTCTCAGCACTGTTAGTCAAATAGGAAAACAGGCTGAGAGGGATACATTAAACTGATTTGAACTCAGATCTGCTCATCCCAAAAGGCTTGTGTTCCCTTATCTCTCTGCTTGCTGTTAGCATGGCTACGTCACAGCCTTGTTACCCAAGAAGAGGTCAAGGCCTCTCTGGTTGATAGAGGAGTATGGGGGGTGGTGGCAAGAATAGCCAAGCAGTTTCACTCAAGTGCCCACCTTTAGCTCCATTGTCACAGCCGAGGGCTCCATTCCCCAACCCCCAAGGATGGAAGAACAAAATCTCCCATGGAGTTGGATAAGGACCTCAGGCCCCCAGCATCCCCTTTTACCAGTGTTTCTGCTCATCTTTCCTATATCAAACAGGACTCCCCTCCCAGAGCCAATCAGTCCAGACCCCGCTTCTACTTGAAGCCTAGTGCTGAAGATGCTCAAAGGAAGCCAGGAAGAACCCAGACAACCCATTAGGAACCAGTCATTTGGGAGACCTCTGGGACCCTTCCTCCCCAGGCCTCTCATTTATCACCTGTTCTATTCACCCCACTTTGCCCTCTGCTCCGTCTACTGTGCCAGCTAATGGTGGAAATGCAGAAGTGCTGGACAGTGATGGGATCAACCACATACTTCCTGGATCAAGGCCTTAGCACTGCTGACTCAAGCAGAGTTTTTCCGCAGCCCTGATTCCTAAGCAGTCTTCTGGGCTCCTCTTGAACGTATGGTCTGAATCTAGACCTTCCTATGGGCTTAGAGGCTTGAAAAATGAGGAGGGAGCCCAAGCAGCCACCTTAAGGGAGATGATGGGATCCCTCTCAGCCACATGCATTCTCTAAGGAAGTAGCTGTTTCTGTGCCTTAGTCTCTCTGAGGGTAATGCTGCCTAGCCAGCTAATAGGAAGGGAAGCAGGATGTGTTTACTGAGCTCCTTCCAAATACCTGGCCCTGTGGACTCCTGCCCCATCAATGCAGGCATCCGCTGGGGGCCTGGTTTCACGATGCCAGTGGTCTGTGCCATGGCACAGCAGGCCAGCCCTTCTAGCAGCTAGCTAGCTAAGGATGGGTGTCTGAGGGCCAAGCAATTGGTCTCAGGCAGAGAAGTTTCACAGAGCAGTTCCAGATGGAGGGACCCAACAGCTGGCAGAGGAAGAGGGGAGGAGGCTGATGGAGCTGAGCAGAAGCTGGGGTGGGCTAGGCGGCACTTTTGGCGGGAAGAGGGAACAGAGAATGAGGGCGCAGAATATAGTCTCTCCATGCCAGAACCTGGGAAGATAGAACTGCTCTGGCGCCCCGCTTGTGGTGGAGGAAGGGCCTTGCTGCCGGCTCTGGGGAGGATTATCTATTTTAGCAACTCGGGAAGGGAGGAGGCCAGGAGCGCCCAGCCTCCACCAGTCAGGCGGCTGGGACGCAGCGCAGAGGCTCCGGCTCCGGGCTCCGAGGCTGCGGGACGGCTGCGGTGCTCCGGGCCAGGGACCTGCTGGCGGGCAGTAGTGATGCTGGCGGTGTCACTCAAGTGGCGACTGGGCGTGGTGAGGCGGAGACCCAAAGGTACCGAGCAGACACTGCTGTGGGGTGCTGGAGGAGCCATTGGGGAGGCTCCTTGGTGCCCCTGTCTCCCAACCTGCTTTTGTCTGGGTGCTCGGGGTGTCTCTGTGACATCCCTCCTGGGACCTAGAATCTGGGTCTCTTCCCTAGGCACTTGTCAGTTGCGCATTTCTCTGAATGTTTCTCTGGGGCTGCGTCTCTCTTCCCCTCTCTCCACCCCATCTCTCTTTGTCTGGTCCCTTAGGGGTCTCTCCTTCTTCTTGGTTCTCCTCCCTGCCCTGATGGCTGTCCTTGTGTCTCTTCCATCATCTCTGCCCTATTTGTTCATATTTCCCCTCTTCCACCCTCATTGTCTTTGTCCAAGAGTCCTTTTTAGTGTCTTTCTGTGTCTTCACTTTTCTGAGCTTCTTGTCCCCACCCCTCATGGGATGCATCCCTAAAAGGCTTTTCTTTCCTCTCTATTCAGACTATGGGGCTGTGCTGTAGTGGGGCAGGTGGGCATTGTGTGTGTGTCTGTGCGTGCACACACACATTCACACCTCTGTTGTAGGCTGGGGCTGAGGGCTGAAGGTGAAGCCTGGGCCTGGCTGTGGTCCAAGCTAACTTGACACTGTCCCATCCCTGGCACAGATCCAGCTCCTGGAGTAGAAGAGGTACCTCAGGTGTGGACAAGGCTGCAGTGAGCTGGGGAGGACAGTGTGAAGCTAGGTGTTAAGCTCCAGAGTCTGTGTGACCCTAGCCATCACCCTTCTATTCTCCACGTATAACATAGTAGATAAGGATGGTAGGAATTTGTGCTTCAGGCTAAGAACTAAGAATAACCTTTTAACAACAGGCGCAGACCTTAGTTCAGTGTCAGCGTGTGTCAGAGAAGGCCTTTCCTCATAGTTCCCACAATATCCCTCAGTGCCAGTCCACTCTTGGCCTTGGTTATATAGCAGAAAACTGGGGTCCAGAGAAGTTGAGGAACTTTCCCAAGGCCACACAGCTGACCCACGAGTGAGTATTTGGTGAGTGTTTTATTACCATTTGAAGGACCTATATGAAGTGGGGCAGTTCCCCTGGAAGGGGCGAAGGGGTAGTGGGTCCATGGGGCAGCAGAGTGTTCCAGAACCTGTTCTGGCTTGTGAGCAGCTGGAGTCTTCTAGAGATCTCTGCAGGGACAGAGGTATCAGGAACTCAAGGCCATTGTCCTGAGGACCCTGTGGATGCAATGGGTGACCACATCTCAGGGCTGCTCTCTGTGGAAGACACTTAGATCTAGAGAGAGGATGAGGTTGTGCTTTTTGGACATCAAGGAACAGCTGTATCTGCCCAGACAGACCTAGGTTCAAGTCTTACCCTTGGCTGTCACTTTCTGTGTGGCTATGACAGCTGTCAGACCTCAGTTTCTCCACTGCAGAGGGGGACCAGGAAAAGCCATCTACTTCAGAGTGCAGCTTAGAGTCTGGACATGGGCCCTACACATAATAGGTTCCTGAAAGGTGGGGTATATCCTCCCATTCTCTCCTGGCCTCTCCCTACCCTGCTGTACATTACGCCCCCACCCCACAGCAGTCACGCCCATGAATGTTGAGCTCCTCATAGAGAGAGTGGCACAGAAAGGAAAAAAGCATGCAGCCTGCCTGGCTGAGGATCTACATGAAGAAGGCGTGGCCTGGCTCCTCGAGTTAGAGGTAGATACAAAGCTGTACTCCATTGCATGGAGCTATTTCTTGAGGGAGGAGTCCTGAGGCCTCGGTGGGGAGAAAGAGGTTCCCCCAGCTTCATAGTCAAGGTTTTCTGTTTTTGAGACTGACTTATTTATTCCATATGTTATATATGTGTCCTGTGTGCATGCAGGTGTCCACAAAGACCGGAAGAGGGTGTTGGATCCCCTGAGCTGGAATCACAGGTGGTTATGAGCCACCTGATATAGGTCCTGGGAACCAAAACTCGGTCCTCTGTTTGCCTCCACAGGAGCAGAACATGCTCTTAAGCACGGATCCATCTCTCCAGTCTTGGGGTTTTATTTGTCTGGGGACATACTTCCTTACCTCCAGCCTGCATTCTTGTTGTTTTATTGTTATGTTTACATGATGCATGTGAGTAAGCCAGAGTACAATTTTCAGGAGTCGGTTGTCTCCTTCCACCATGTGTGTCCCAGGAATCTAACTCACATCAGGCTTGTTGGCAAGGCTCTTTACCCACTGAGCCATCTGACCAGCATTCCAACCCATGTTTTCAATGGATCTTCCTGGTTTCCATCTTTCCTGAATAAGACCTTTTTGATTGTTTGAAGGCTATATGGCCGTATAAGACCCGTACTATGAATGCCCGGAAAAGGAAGTGATGATTTTGAGAGAAAGGGGCTAGGGAGGTCTCTCAGAGCAGGAATTTGCTAGGTAAGTAACAGAAAGGACAGCTTGAGCAAACAAGGCTATAGGGCACAGAATCAATCAATGCTGGCACAGGGTATACTGCCCTGTCTCTGTCAACATTTATTGAGCAACCATTGTGTACCAGGGACTGCCCTAAGTCTTGAGAGCCCAGCATGGGTCAGAAGAGGTGTTCTGATCCTGGCCTCCTAGCTGCATCTACACATCATGGTGGCTTCTTCCTCCCTTCTGCCCTCAGGGATGGAGGCTCCCCAGGATTCTCCCTAGCACTCACCCTGGCCACCAGCTGTTTTCCGGTATTTATTATACAACCCCACCTCCCCATAGCAGCATGAGGCTCAGCTCTGACCCTTAATTCAAGCATGCTCCTTCCCTTCAGTGCTCATCCAATGGTTCCTCTCCTGGGCTTCTGCCCTCCTCCCAGACTGGGGCACCAGATATCTTCGAGACTGCGCCGACGGATAAATCCATCCTGGGATTGTTCCAGAACTGCAGAGTCCTGGCAGGCTGGTGTAAAGCCTTGTTCTGTGTTCTCTGCTGGGCACTTGCTGTCTGTCAGGCAGCATGCTAGGTACTTAACATTACTGTATTCCTCGAGAGTTTGGCGCCTATGATCTAAATTGTTCACATTACACCTGGGGAAACTGAGGCTCAAAGGAAGAAGTGACTTAAAAAAAAAACAGGTGTGTAGAAAATGAGGGAGTCTGAGTCTGCCCAGGCAGGATAACTACCCAGCCTAAGCATCTTGCCAAGGCATTTTGTTCCTCAATGGTTACTTTGTCTCATGTATCTGCTGGGAGCAGAGTCCTTTCTGTGATGTCCCCACTGTGTGTCCCTAGATGTGCTGCTGGCCTGGATTTTCCAGCATCACTGAGGTCTCTGCCTTCCGGAGCTCTGGCTGGGGGACTCCGGCAGACTTGATGGGCCCTGAAGCTTCTGGCTGCTTCCGCTAGCTAGTACTGCCAGTGAGTGTCTAGCTGCTGCCTCTGCCACACCCACTTTTGTCTGTGCCTCTTTTCCGAAGCGCAGACTCAGCTGGAACTCAAGGCTTGCAGTGCATGAGAGGCAGAGAGAGGGCAGAGCCAGCCATCGCCCTCCCTCGTCTAGCATACACTGAGTGAAATGTGCCTCCGCCTACCCACCTTGCTCACATCGCTGCCACCGGAAGAACCCGTGCTGATCTCGTCAGCTAATGCCCCGTGCTGTCTCCGTTTGTCAGCTTGAACGCTCAGTCCAGCAGAACCATCTGCCTGCTTTAATTGCCCAGATAATTGTCAAGGCTGCTAACCCTGCCTCCTTCACTGATGGCCTGACAGGGCAGAAAGAACATCCATCAGTCGGGAGGCCTGGGCAGACCTGACCCCAACTCCCTGTAGGTCCTTGAGCAATCCCGTTTTTTCTGGCCTCAGTTTCTCTTCTGTGACCTTGCCCTGCCCTCTTAGAAATAAAAGTCCCTCACCACAACCTCCATTTACCCACACAGTGCCCTTGGGCTAACCTTGTCTCTGCAGCCCCCGCAATCCTGTTTTGGCCGAGGTATCAGTGACTCAGAGCAGATGTGGGCAGGTGGGCGGACAGAGCGGCACAGAGCCAGCCAGCTCCAATTGCTGCACAACTGGGGCAGCTGGAGTCCCCAAGGGACGACCTTGGGCAAGGTCCTTGTCCTTTACAGAATGGGTGTGTCTGAGGCAGGGAGGCAGCTGCAGGTCACGTGGGGTTTAATTTGGGGATGGAAATGAGGGAGCCCTAGACTGGCTGAGCTGAAGCTGCCCCATGAACCACAGCTCCCCCTTTTCTCCTGGACCACATGTGGACTCCATTTTACATATGGGAAGGCTGATTTCCACTCAAAGACATTCAGCCAGTCAGAGGTGGGGGTGTCTGGATTGAATTTAGAGTCCATGGAAGGCCCCAGAATGTTCTTCCCTCTTTGTCACTTGCCTTGATTGCAAGCTCTTCCGGAGATAGCTAGACTTGGAAGAGGGTAAGGATCCAGCAGGGGATTAGGTAAGCTTCCTAGGGGACAGGACAGCAGAGCTGTGTGTGGGAAGACTTACAGGGCAGAGAGTACTAGGGACAGGCATGACTGTGAGACGATGGTGCTAACTGGGAGCTGGGTTCTCTCAGAGAGTGTGTTAGAACAGAGGGAGGCTGCAGGGGAGGTCTTCCTGGTTTGAGCCCCCCCTCCACTCACAACACCCCTGGTGAGCCGTAGCAGGAGTGTGGGACCATCATCTGTCAGGCATCTGGAACGACCCAGAAATCTCAGGCTCTAACCCCTGCCCAGGCAATGGTTCCTACAAGGCTCCACCTTCCAGCTCCTCCTGGGAGTCTCCTTGAAATGAGTTTGAGGGCTCCCTGGTGGTCCTTTTCACACCCTTACACAGCAGCCACCAGCTATCACCCACCACAGAGCTCTCTTTTTATATTCAAGTACACCAAGAGGGTACAAAACCAAGTAGGGCCGTGCCAGCCCAGGGATCTCATGTACATCAAACTGTGGCTGAGTTCAAGGTCCTTCCAGGCTCATTTTCTCATCTGTGGAACTGTTATCCCAACCTCCTGAAGTTAGAGACGATACCATGGAATGTGAGGTATACCTGGAATGTGCAGGGGCTGGCAGAAGCCAGCTGGTGTGGCCAGTGGTGCCAGCTTGTGTTTTTATTCTCCCAGAGCCTCAGCTTCCCCTTCGTATGTACCACTAGGCACTGGGTTTAGAGGATGTCTGTCTGGCGTGGTCAACACTTTAGCTCATTTCCTCCTCCCTGATGACGTGGGATTCCCCAGGAAGAGGTCTCAGAAAGGCAGGTGAATGGAGACAGTCTGGTCTAACCTTACCCAGGGGCTAGTGCAACCACAGCTGCCTAAGGGCTATGGCTCTCACCATAGCCAGGCTCAGGGGCTCATTGGCTTCAGAGGAGGAATAGAGAGTGCCTCTCACCCGCTAGATGTTCTGGTACAAGACAGGCTGCTCAGGGGGCGGAAAGCTCCCTGTGAATGGGATGGAAAAGTCTAGAATGACAGTGATTCTGGGATCGTGAGTCTTAATTATGTACATCTTAGTCACTCAGCAGCACTTAGGTGGCACTTCCTGCATGAGGAGCCTCTGGGCCTGGGGCAGTGAAGGATCTCCTGTTGAGAGGGAAGAACAGGGCCAGCCAGTGGAAGGAAGGCTGGAAGAAGGCGGTGAGAACCTGCTAGTGCAGGGCTGGCTAGAACCTGCTAGTGCAGGGCTGGCTTCTGAGAGGAACAGCAGAAGCTGGAGTGAGGGTGGGAATAAGAACATTCTAGGCAGAGGAACTGCCTTCATAGAGGACCCAAGAAGGAAGCATCTGATTCTGAACCATCCAAGCCGTGCATGCTGGGCCAGGGCTCTTTCCCTCTCTGGGCCTCAGTTTCTCCTCTTTTGTAAACAGGTAGCAACAGTATGCACCTCATGAGGCTCTTGAAAAAAAAAATCCATAAGGCACTTTACACATAGTTTGGCATATTCAGTAGGTGCTCAATAAATGCTAGCCCCTGGCCCCTATTTAGGGCACTTGCACTTGGATGGGGGTGGTGCCTGATGCAGGGATGGGAGGCAGTGTCCTGGCTGACCCTGTGCTGGTGCTTTCTGGGATGCAGATTCCCAAGTGCTGTCCTACAAAACAACTGCTCGTGTTTTCCCCCAGCTCGCTGAAGTAGCCTCTGGAGCCTGTCTTCCCTATGCTACATACAAAGCAACCACGATGCCGGGAGTGACACTCTCAGTACCCTTTGCCGCACACCCATCTGCCCAGCACATCTGTGTGCTCCTAACCTCAGGCCCAGCCATGCTGGTGAGGACTTCCCTTAGCCACCCTGGGAACCTCCCACGCTCTGTACTGGCCATCCCCACTGCTAGGAAATGCCCTACCCAGCTCACCTCTGTAGGTTTACATCCTCTGTAGGCCCCTGGATGCTGTCCTTCCTGAGAAAGATGCTGAAACTCCAGTGTGTGGTCTGCTTTCAGCACACAGTAGGCTGCTGGTGAGCTCTAGTTGGACCTCAGAGCTAGGTCCTTCCACTCCTGACCTAAGATCTCTTTCATGCTGACATGATTCATATTTTGATTTTTGTTTGGAAGGGTAGTGAAAGGGCAGGCGGGGAGGGAGTCAAATGGCCTCGAATCTTCTATAGGTACAGGATCATCCCCAAGGGCAGGAGAATGGAGAGGTGGTTTGACCAAAGTCAGCTGAAGTCTTCACCTGTCCCTAGGGACTCTGTCCATTTAGTTATTTTCTGAGATCCTGAGCTGACTTTTCTTCCTCCATACTCCTCTATGGCTCCCCAGTGTCCTCAGAGGAGAGCTCATAGCATGTCACCGGAGAAAGCTATTTATTTCAGGTTGGCAGAGGATGAGGAGTCACAAGGTCCCTTCATTCAGAGCACACATGCTTTGGTCTGCACATCCCTCTGGTCTGTGCAGGGAGCTGCAGGCTGGCAGGCTCTGTGGCCTTGCCAGATCCCTTCAGGACAGGCAGAGCCTTGCTCTACAGTCTCATCACAGGAGACTCCCAGGGCCAGATTCTTACCCTCTGGGGGTCTGTCCAGGAGCTAGAACCCAAGGTGATGGGTGTTCCTGTGAATGTTGCCTTTGTTTACCCCTTCTTCCACACTCCAGCAGGGCTACCACCTTTCTCCCACCTCCCACAGTCATAACCGTGCAGGAGAGTCAAGCAGGAGATCAGGGTTTCCATTTTCCTGTGGGCTGGGCCAGTTGCCTCTCTGCGCTGTTTTTCTTTTTGTTCATACTTTGCAACTCCCCCAAAATTGTCCCTACCTCCTCTGCATTGGAGACAAGGTTTTGCCGTATAGGTAGGCTTCCCTTGAACTCAGGGTAATCTTTCTCCAGCCTCCTAAGTGCTGGGATTATGAATTCGTGCCCCCCACATCTGGTTCCAAGTTCCCACTTTTTAACCTTCCCGGCCTGTCAGGTCTCCAAATATGTACTACTGGCCATCATGAGAAGGGCGTTAGTGTGTACCCAAAAAGGAGAATGAGGCCCAGAGCAGGAAGGGGCCTAACATCCAAATCCTCGGCCTTGGAGGCATCTGACTTACTTTCCCCTCTGGTCCTTTCTTCCCAACCCCCAAACCATCCAGTTCCTTGCACCCCACATGGCTGTCATTGGAAACAGGTCAACACCCTTAAGGCTCTCCTCCTAGGACCCTTTGAATCTGCACCCTTGCTGTCTTATCTCCTGTCTACCCGCAGCTGCGTTCAGCATGGTCCTTTTGCCTGCCCAGAACCTTCTTCCTTGCTTCTTCTCATCTGTGTCTCAGGCTAAAGATCACCTCCTCCGAGGGGCTTTTCTTGACCACTTGTCCCGAGTTCCCCACCCAGAATCATTCCTGTGTTCGACACAACCTCGAATATGTGTTTTCTTGATTCCTCTCTGGTTCCCCTTAGTTGGGGAGCTCTGGAAGTGTGAGGCCTGCCTGCTTCACTCACTGCAGAAACAGCAGATCCAGCTTAGTTTCTGGCAGGTACTAAATGCTCAGGAAAAGTCCTCCCAGTGAAGTACTAGGTGCTCAGTGAATGTTATGAGTGAGGTATGAGGTGCTTAGCAGAAGTGCTGAATGGAAGAGAAAACTGCAGGGAGGTAGGACTATGAATGTCCAAACCTGTGCCAACCACCTTCCTACGCCCCACATCCTGAACTTCTCAACCAAACCTTACAGGAGTAGATGCTTCATCATTATGCTTCGGAGAAGGGGCTCTGCGGTTTAGGCACAGCAGGGGTGCCAACCCTCCTAAGGTCAAGATCCTCCTGCCCACAGTGCTGACCTACCCAGGACAAGGGCTGTTGGGAGCACTTCTGTATGCACCCAGGCACTCTGGACAGGTTAGCGCTGCCAGCAGATGGCCTGGCTTTCAGCCTTGGCTCACCCCTTAGTGAGGAAGGGGAGATGTGGAATTCACTGTGACCTTGGTTCCAGGTCCCTACATGGGGCTTCCACAGAAGGTGCTGGATGGAGGAGATCATGGGTGTCTCCCATTCTCCATGTGCCTGCTGTGGTTCTTCTGACTCTTCTGGAACCTTTTCCTCCCTGGTCCTACGCTGACTGCCATGTTTTGCTTTCATGCTTTCCTGAGGCCCTGAGCCAGTGACCCTCTCGTGCTCTGCTCTCCCTGGCACCAGCAGCAGGTGGGCCTATAGACAGCACCGTCCTTAAAGGACCACGGGGATTGGGAGGATGTGAGCACCTTGAATAGATGTGACATAGATAGTACCCGAGGAGTCCCTTCCCTTACAGCAGGTAGAATGGCCAGCTGGCCCTTGCTTTCTCCAGAGCAAGTGTCTAACAGAGCGATCCAGAGGCCCCAGGCCATGGTCTGCTACCACCACTTGGGGTGGGGGTGGGGACGAGAAAGCCACTAAAGCCCACAGCAATAGTTTATCTCACTGTCCTCTATTGCCATCTCTGCCTTCCTCCCCGCCAGACTTAATTTCCGCTTGTCATTTGAGGGGCCTGGCGGGTTTGGGGACACAGCTTGCTCATGTCACAGTGGACTCAGCCCTGCTCTGTAAAAGATAGGGCAAAGGGCCAGGCATAGCTCAGTGCAGGAGGGGCCTCTAAGGCCCCTCTGGGTCTCAGGTTCCCATCACAGAGTGGATGGTCTGCTGGCTACTGTGGTCACAGCCCCTGGGTCTCTGCAGGGGAGGGGAGCCCCTGGCAGTCCATCAGCATGAGGACACCTGGGAGCATCTCCCCTGCAGGGCCAGGGTTCCTATGACAAGGGGGGATCTAGGGCCAACCCCACAGGGGGAACCAGCCACAGCAGGACTGTCATAGTCTGAAAAGCTCTTCCAAGGTCCCACCTTTCCCCTTGCAGGTGTGACTGTCTGGGGTCACTAGCAGATTGTGAGTAGTGAAGCCTGACCATCCTGAGGCAGGGTGGCTAGTCCATGTCACAGTCTTAGTGTGAGGCACTGGGCAGGTGGGCGATGGATGGATGCTTTCTCTGGCCATTAGTACAGAGGTTTCTGTTGTCAGCAATGGAATGAAACCCCTGAGTCAAGGGCTTGTACAAAGGAAGGAGTCTGGTTTGGCCTCACTGTGCTGGACCCTTGAGTCTGATATAGGCAGCTGCTGGTGGGGAACAATGCAGTCCCAAGAGCGGAAAAGGCATAATCCAGTTCCTAGGCTTCTTTCTCAGGACCCACACACTGCTGGCTACTGTGTTCACAGCTCCTGGGTCTCTGGGGACCCTGGGAGTCCATCAGCTTGAGGACACCAGGGAGCATCCACCTGCAGGGCCAGGGTTCCTGGGAAGAGCCCTGCTCCAGTCTCATTACATCCGTTGGTATTCCCAGACTTTGGGATGAGTGCTTTGTGCTACACCCTGGGAAGCTGAGGCCAGAGAGGCTGAATGAACAAACCATCCTCAGGCACAAAGCCTCTGGGTGTGGAGATGCTAAGTCTCCAGCTCGGTGGTCCAGCCACCCCTCCCCAGGCTACCCTCACTTGCTTCCAGTGTGTCTGAGCACAGAGAAGTCAGATGCTATCTTTGGGAACTGCAGGAGGCCTGGCTCCCAGCCACCGCGTACACCCTACAATCTGTCTCCCTCTCCTCTGCCTCCCTAAGCTGGCAGCATTGGGCTAGAAGGGTGGTCGCTGGAGCAGGTCCCAGGAGCAGCCTGGCCTGCACTTGGCTCCCAGGTAGGACTCCTCAGCAGCATTCCAAGAAGCCTGAGGTCCTGGCAAAGACTCCTCATGCTCTTTCCCTACAACCATCTGTGGCTCCCCATTGCCTGCAGGGTAAAAGCAAATTCAGACCTCAGAAGCATTTGTTAACAGATGGATTTGGCCTGAGAGGCCACACATCTAGCAAAGTCCCCAGTGGTGGCATGAATGACATCTCTCAGACCTTGGAGGAATTAGACCTCATCTGGCTCGGGCTGCAGTTTTTCCCTCATCTTTCAGGAGGACTTTGCCCACAGGTTTCACATGGTCACTGCCTTCTTATTTCTACTTATCTTTCAAAAATCAGGCTCAAAATCCTCTTGGTGGTTGCTTCAGATACCTACATGCTCATCATTTGCATCCCCAGACCTCTTTACTAGCCTTTGAAATCCTGAGTGGCCCCAGACCTCAGACTCTTCCCAGATCAGCTGGGTGACCTTGGGGAAGTGGTTTAGCCTTTCCATGTCAGAGTTCACATTTGGACCCCCTTTATTCCAAGGTTTACCAACAGTCAATTCCTCATATATTCATGAATAAAGTTGAATAAAAATGTGTGGTGGGGTGATGAGGGCAGGGCAGAGGCAGAACCTGTCTCCCTTCCTGTCTGGTTTTGTCTCCAGCCCCCAGTGCCCAGCACAACAGGCTCTTGGAGTAATGCTCTGCAGACACCCTCCTGTTAATCCATGGAGTGACCTTTCCAAGAGCTTCTCAGCCACAAAAGTAAATTCCAAAGGAACATCGAAGAGCTGAAGAGCTCCAGCTGAGCTTCCCGCTGCCAATCAGAAGGGCTCTTGAAACGCATCTGTTAAGAGAACAAATGTTTTCTTAAAGAACAGACGTCACTCCAGAGGCCTGTGTATCTTTTGCCACTCTGTCCACAGATGATGGGGGCTTCATATGAGGGAAATTCTGCTAGGGGACCTCTGGCAACTTCCCTTTCCACTGGTGCAGGTGGGGTTGGGATGCTCAGGTAGTCCTCTGTGTCCTAGTGAAGGTCCATGTCTTCATAGCCAGTCCCTCCTTGCTATTTCCAGGCACCGGACCCCACGGAGCCTGCGCCCTCTCTCTGCTTGGTAGGACTGTCCCATCTGGGGTTCAGCCTCTCCCATGGCTGTACTATGCTCCTAGATCTTTGGCCTTGGCCTCAATGACGGTCCAGGGAATTCGCCTATTGCCTGGCCCCTAACTCCCACCCTGCTCACCACACCTTCTTACTCAAGGTTACCTGATGAGGAAAGCCTCATAGGGAGTGAAATCAGGGCAGGGGCTTGAGCCTGTAGACAGACAGAGAACATGGATTCATCTGAAGGTGCCAGCAGGAGTTGGCCTGGGGTAGTCTGTGAATGTATTCTGACTTCCGTAGTGGCTGGGCAGCCATGAATTCCCTGAGGGCAAAGACTCTGTATCTAAACCTCTCCTGCATCCCATTGGATGCAGGTTGCACAGGTTGTTGATGGCCACTGTTTGTTGCCTTGTGTCACTAACACTCTGCTCTTCTCAGTACCCATGTGTAACCCTGGGAGAGTGAGGTGCAGATGCCCCATCTGGAGGGGTTCTGGGGTGACATTAGGTTCTGCCTGGTTGGTTCCTGAGCCTTGAGTGAAGGAGGTCTATCAGTGTGCAGGATTGGGGCCCAGCGGGGGTAGGCAAGGGGCAGCTTTCCAATTGTGACTGCAACCCATGGCCAGCTGCCCCTGCCCATCAAGCTTAAGTGTGGAAGATCCTAGGCCTGGCACACTCTGTCCCCATGTAATGCTTGTAGACACTGTGTGTGGTAGGCTGTTAGGTTCATGGTCCCCAAGACCAACTTCCAGAGAGAAAAGTGAGGCAGGGAGCGGGTGGGAAATCAGTGCTATGGTTCTTGGGGAACTATGACATCTGTAGAGGTACCCACATGGCCAAAAAGACTGCACTTTGTGATTTATGACTGGAATCCCATGTCAGTCCTGAAATCTGAAATCTGTTCTTTATAAGAGTAAAGTTTGGAAAAATATGTCCTCCTTTCCAGATGTGAAAACTGAGGCCCGGGGAAGACAGTCATTGACCAAAGCCCTGGGGCACTTTAGGATCAGAGTCCTGTGTCTGGAAGACTGGGGAGGACCCTAGGGTCATTCTCTTCTAAGAGCCTGAGTGCTGCCATATGTCCCTGGCTGAGGGGGCTACAGACATTCATCTTGGAGTCATAGTGAAGAAAGCCTTGTCCCCTTTAAGGAGAGAGCGGGCTGCAGTGGGTGGACTATGCCAGTGGGAGGGAGCTCCTGGGCCCCTCCCCGGGGAGGATGAGGGAGGGACCTAGTGAGTGGCTGGGAGCTGTGGGCAGTGCAGAGACAGCAGACATGCTGTGTGGGCTCAGCCGGGACAGCCCTGCGGAGGCAGGTAGGTGGAGCATACAGGCACCACACCAGCTGAGCACTGCATAGACGGACCTCGATGGCAAGGATGAGGTTGCCACTCTAGGGACTTTGTAAATCGGGTAGGAATGAGGACTTGGAATCTGTAACCAGGCAGGTGCTGAGGGCTGTGTGTCTGCTCCGGAGCTGTCCTATCACTGGAAGGCTGCCTCCCATGCTGACCCTGGCCACAAGTGACAGGGTGTTCAGCCAGAGACTGGGGAGGCTGCCTCTCCTGCCTCAGTGGAGAGAGTAGAACTGCCAGTTGTTGGGAGCATGGGGCTACTCATTGGGAGTGAGCTTTCCCTGCGGCCAGGGTGGATCAAGGTTTCTGGGAGCCCTGGGCTCTGGAACTCAATAGAGGGGCAGGGCCAGTTGCCACATTCCTAGGTGGCTGTGGTAGTGTCTGGGACTGGGGAGGAGCTGTGGGGCGAGTACAGTGATCCTTGTCACTGTCCGTCTGTCTGTTTCTCTAACTTCAGCCTCCTGGGCCAGCCTGACCTCTCCCAACAGTGTGGGCCACTCTGCTCTCTGTGCCTTTACCGTCACCACCCTCTATTGCTCTCAATTCCTTCTAAGGTCTACACACCTCTCTACAGCTTCCTGGGTAGGGACTAGGTGCCCCGGGACTCCTTCAAGGGACACTTGAGTCATACAGTTCGAGTTGGGGATGGTGGAACTTCTGTGCTTGGCTTAAGCCCAAGCTTGATGGGCCTTTACCCCACTCTACTCCTGGCTTTCAGGCTTCTGCCCCTGGCAGAGCCTGTGTCCCTGTGTTCTCCTGACCTCTGGGCCTCTACCTCCAATGCGGCCTATGTTCTGGTGTTCTCCTAACCTGCTGCCACCCCTGGGTTCCCAGGAGGGAGAGGTTAAGCCTGAAGTCTGGTTATAGCCCCTGAGCCCAGCTCTCAAGGCTTCTCCTGAGCTCTCTAGTTTCGACTCTGATGCTTCCCTGATTCTCCTCAGCACTCCACCCCTGAGAATCTCCTCCCTAGGTCATAGATAGGACCTCATGGTCACACCTGCAACAGTATTAGTTGCTATCCCCAGTCTCTCTCTCTCTCTCTCTCTCTCTCTCTCTCTCTGTCTTTTAAAGAAAAGTCCTAAAATGGAGCTTCGGGTCTAGATGTACTGTAGTTCCTCATTCCCTTCTCTGTTTCTCTGCTGGTAAGCTTTGTTTTCTGTACCGTCTCCTTCCTGTTCTCCAAGCTTTGTGTCAGAGAGCCTATTTCCGATAGTTCCCTCAAAAGTCTCAGCATGGATCCAAAACAATCATGGAGGCTCTCACTGGCCAAGCATAGTTGTAGGGCCTCTCCTAGAGCAGAGAAAGGGAGCCAACAGGCAGTCACTGCGGATATAGCCACACTGCAGGGATGGCGTGGGATGGGGTGTGGGCTGAGGCCTCTGTGAAAGTGGGATTGGGATTAGGGTCTGTGGAGCAGGCAGCCTGGCTCTCTCTGGCTTGGATGGACTGCCCAGGCTCTCTCTTGGGAGCCTCTAGGGTATCTATGGGATGGACGATAACTTATACAGTAGGCCTGGTCCAGACTAAAGTGTCTGAGCATGTCTCCCATTCCTGCATGCACACACTGCCCTCAGACTCTGGCCCGAAGGATGGGCATGTCTTCTGACTACTAACCACAAAGATGTCTTTGTCATCAGGGACTGTCAAGCTTTAGTGAATAACTGGCCACTCAGTATTGCAGACTCAGGACAATTGAGGCAGAGTGTATGCACAGTGAGGGATCCCTGTTGGCACTCTCCTCCCCAGGGGCTTCATTGGAGCCATTTCTAGGCCTGGGCTGTGGCCATGGGCGAAGCTACCCACTTGGGGGTCAGCCAGGTGCCTGGAGCCAGGGAAGGGTGAGCTCCGCCCAGGCTCAGCCCCTTCCTATTCCTGGCTGGCCACTCACTATGCTTCATTGATGGCCATTCTCCTTATCTACAAATTCAGACTGAGTTCAAAAGCTAGGTGCTTACAGAATGCTAGGAAGCCCTATTCCTCCTATTTGAGGCTCAGTGAGGTCTTCCTGATAATACTGAGTGTGAAGGGGGAAAAAAATGAGAAGAGTGTGGTAGGGACTTCAGAAGGTGTTGGGGGTGGTCTCAGGCTCATAAGCATGGCCTCCCTGACGGGGGGGGGGGGTGTGTGGCATTTCATCAGATTACTGTAAGAGGTGAGAGAAGGAGTTTGTGAATGTCTGGGTAGTCTTCCCGGGCAGAGGGAGGAGTGACGTTAGTCGTGGCTCTAAGGAGCCATGCCCTACCTAGGCTGCAGTTCCTTCCTTCTGCAGCTTGTGTGGATGCTTGCAGTGGACTGGAACAAGGATAAGCCCAGCAGGGTTGCCAATCCTCATTCTCTCTGGCCACCTTGGCACTGCACGGTTAAGCTTCCTGTTTGGTGTATGGCTGCTCAGCTCAGGCCGATGGAAATGTGCCGTGGCTGTCTTATCTATTGCTCCATGCCTCTGCCTATGGAAAGCTGGCTTCCTGGAGACCGATTGTCTATGGAGACCAATGCCCACATCCACAGCTCAGCTTTATGCTGATACAGCCCTGGAGGGGTGACAGGGGTGTCTCTGTGGAAGAATGTCTCTTTGAACAGAGAGGTCCAGGGGCTGAGGTGTTATGTCCAAAGGGAGGAGACATGGAGGGCTAGACTAGATGCCCTGGGAAGCCATGTGGCCTGGGCTTGAATACACCCAGGGGTTGAGTGTTCTCATTGTGGTTCCCTTAACTTCTGTGTGCCTCAGTTTCTCCATCTAACACATGATAGTGACAGTGGTGCTTCAGACTCGGGCTTCTTGTGAGGACAGAGTGGTAATGATTTTGAAGTTCTTGGAACCATGGCTGGGGCAAAGCTCATCCCATCTTTTGCCACGAGGCAATACTTAACCTCTCTGTGCCTCAGTTTCTCCCTCTGTGTATTAGCATGTCAAGCTGGAATGACTCCAAGATTCATCCTTCTCTCTGCATACCAACAAATGCCTTCCGTAGCCTGGACAGTCAAATAAGGTTGGAGAGGGTTGTGGTACCAAGCAGCCACTCTCCAGAAATTATCACTGAATTTCCACCAACCATTTGGAAAGTGAGATCCAAAGGGCTGGGAGTGGGGACCTTGATCGGGCTGTCATGGGAACACAAGGGTCTCATTAAAGGGTCTTCATCTCCAGCTTGCTCAAGTGCCTCTGATGTAAATGCCAGGCCTGAGCTGAGTTTACAGTACCCCTTAGCCCCCATGCCCCTTTCCTGGCACTCTGCTTAGGCGGCACCCTGGCACAACAGGCTGGCAAGAGGCAAACTTCCTTCTCCCTTTGTCAGAGATCAATAGCTCCCTGGGGCTGCAGAGGAAGAGAGATGGAAGGCAGATCAGCAAGATATGCCTGAGAAAAAAGAACCCCCCCACATCCCCCACCCACCCACCTAGTTGCAGCAGCCAGGACCAGGTGTCCAGGCCTGTGCCCTGACTCTCCAGGGGCCCCGGAAGTGAATTTCTCTCTGAAGCAATTTCTACAGCACTGACTGACTGAAGTAGCACTTCTAATTGGCCATTGCTGGAAGGAGGAGACTAGAAAAATGCAGATAAAAATATCCCTGTTTTTTATGCACGTTTCCAGCTGAAATTGGTGGGAAAGATGTTTTTTGAAAAGCCTTCATCTCTAAGCATGTAATTACTAGGTCTCAGAACAACTCCCCCCCCAAAAAGAAATATAAGAGGACAGGAAAATGTGAACATGTTCCCTAAGGGGGGATGCAGGGAGCCAAACCACATGTAGGCATCTATAAATAAAGTGGTCCCCTAATTTCTCACTGCTGTCAGTGAGGGAGTCACCCCCACTTCACAGAGAGTAGAGAGGCTTGGGGCATGCAGCCAGTTGGCAGTTCTGATCCTGCTTTGATTCTTAGTTTGAATGCTGCCTCAGTCTCTCTCAACACAAGGTTGTCCTTGTGGGGTCACTGGTGTCCCCTCTGAAAAGGCATCAGTAGGTATCACCCACTTGCTATGGGTTACTACTCTGAATATGACCGGGGGTTGGGGGGGAGTGGATGTTAGATACAAAAGCCTCTTAGCCCAGCCGGTATGACTTTCTGACCTCCAGTGGGGCCTCTGTGCTCAGCCTGAAATGCCTGTCCTTGCTCAGGCCTCTGCTCACTGTTACGCGCCTCTCTGTGTGTACATGCACATGCATAAAGGAGAAAGCTGGGGCCACTCAGCGTTAAGACTAGCCGATCCGAACAACTTAGCTACCTCATGGAAATTACCACTGTCAAGTTCAGCAGTGAACAGGATCTGGATATTGGGATGAAGAAAAGTGGGACAGTCATCTTTAAAGATGAGTTGGGAGGACACTATAGGGATCGTCAAGGAACAGGGTCCTTTCCTTCAGCAGCTCGCTTGCCCAAGCCTGGCTGCTGAGAGCAGCATTTGGGGATGCCTGACCCTCAGTCCTCTGTTCCTTCTATTTTATCTTCAGGGTTCAAATATGCACCTTCAACCCGCAGCTATTCAGGGCTGCGCATTCCATGGGAGTCACTGCTCTGGCCTGGATAAACTTGTCCTCAGCTTCCTTCAAACACAGACCCCCATACCCTTCCCTCCAGACACATATCTCTCACCTCCCAAGGTCAGCCCAAGGGGGAGGGAGCCTAGGTGACAGGATCTGATTTACCTGGGATGAGACACATTTCAACTTCAGAATTGTCCTGGTGAAATACTAGAGACATTTGCACACATCGCTGATGGAACGCGGCCTTTCTAATTTTATTAGCTTAGAAGCGTCTTGTTGGAGATAATGAAGGATGGACGAGGGAGCAGTAACAGGAGGCATTAGACTAAATGGTGTGTTGCTGGAATCAGCAATGGCTGGGAACGTGGGTCTGAGAAGGAGGGTGAACACAGAATTGCTGGGGACCCCACTCCAGGATCCCTAAATGCTGCTCACTCCAACTGCTGTTTGATTGGTAATTTACCAGCCTTTTTGGCCAGCAGAGGAAGTCTGGTCACTCAGTAGAGTGAGCCCAGACAGCTTCTTATGGGTTAGACTAAAGATGATGAACATTTCCATGAGCTGTGGCCCTGACCCTGGCCAAGCCTTTCCCCTACTAGTCTGAACATGGCCCTGGTCACAGAACAGTGGTTCTCAGCAGAGGCTGATGTCACTGCCTGTCCTGCTTTCTCAGGAAATCCCTGGAATAATTTTTGGCTATTTCAGGATCTATTGATGACTGGAAGTAGGGACCAGGAGATAATGTGAACCTTCCTACAATAAATAGGCCCCTTTCCAAAAAATGTCGGCAGAGCTGAGGTTGATAAACTCACTGAGCCCTGACCGCAGACCAAACTGTCTTGACCTAGGTTGATTTGCGTGGCTGACCCCTAGTACAGAAAGACCAAGCTGGGATGAGGCATGTGGGCTTTTCCATCCGCAGAGGGATTGTGGCTTCGGTCTGACCGCAAGACTTAAGGGAGAAGAAGATACCACCTCACAGCTGTCGACTGACAGGCACCATCCACTTAGAAAGATGGTCCTTTCTGCTCTGAGCTGGACTTCCTTAAGAGGCAGATGGGGGCACATGCAGTATCAAGTGAGGTCTGAGGAGGGGGCGGGAAGCTGCAGGTGCACCTGGTAGCTGGGAAGGCTGCCTCCTCCTCAGCACGGGGAGCCTGCCAGCTTAATGATTGTCAGCCAGGTGCTGAGAAAAACGAGGCTGCTTGGAGGAGCATGATGGATAGCCTGGTCAAGAGAGGGGGTGGAAATGGGGGCACAAAGGCTTGGAGCAGCCACTCACTCAGACTTTCTTATCTGTCAAGTGGACATGAAGGTCTTACCTACCTGTCTCCCTCCCTGGGTCACGGTGAGCATCAAATGAAGGTGCAGCTGTGAGAACAGGAAAGTCCAGAGAAGAAATTGTGTGAAGCAGGGGACCTGCAGGAAAGGAGGGGCGGTGGCTTGACCACAGAGTGGGTGACCCGGATACCGTGCAACTTCAGACTGTTCTAAAACACAGATGTGGGTGAGCCTGGGAATGGGGGACGGCATCAATTTGCAGACAGGGCAAGACACAGCTCTCCCAGGAGCATGCAGACCACTGAGCCATTAGACTTTCTGGGTTAAGCGGGCTCTGCTGCACCAGGGCTGTCCCCAGGTGTTGTAGGGGAAATGCTTCCGTGGCCTGGAAATATCAAAAGCCCCAAAGCTTAGATCATGCTCCTAAAACAGTGTCGTGTGTGTGTGTGTCTGTGTGTGTGTGTGTGTGTGTGTGTGTGTGTGTGTGTGTGCGTGACCCCTGTGTATCCCAAGAACTGTCAGCTTGCCTGTGCCGCCGCTGCGGACCAACCAACCACACATCAAAAATACCGGGAAAAATGTGTCTGAACATACCGAAGCTCCTCCTCACTACATACTGTGTTAGTCAGTGTTCAAGGGCTCTGGGACCCCCATTCCTGGTGAATGCTGAGGGACAACTTAGCTGCCTCATCTCCAGATTTCTTAAAATGCCTAGCGCAATGTCTGCGTTTGTCAGAGCTGCTGTCCCGTGTTGCCTAGGGATTCATGAAAGAGAAAATAAACAAAATCCAAAAACTGAAAACCTGGGCATGTTCGGTATAGGAGCGATTGTTTTCTGAACATTTTTTTTCATAGTTGAGTCTGCAGGTGTGGAAACAGAGGCCTGACTGTATTCTCTTTACATTTGAGATAGCTGGAGTGGGAGGGAGGGGTTGTTGCTTTGTTATGCTTTGATGAGGGCCTCAGAGGGTAGGCTGCCCTTGAAGTCCCTATATGGTTGAGGAAGACCCTAAGCAACTCCTCACCTGTCTCTGCCTCTGGAGTGGCGGGGTTGCAACACGTGCCACCACGCTGTGCTCTAGGAACTCTTTACAAATCCCGCAAAGACAAGTGTCTGTGCTGTTGAGACATGCTCCAGAAAGATAAGGCAGGAAATGAGAGAGGTTGGTGAGGATCTGGGAAAAGAGTGGCAGGCCTCAGTTTTGAGAGACAGAGAGGCTGAAAATCAATGCTTGATGATACAATGGGAGAGATTTTTCCATCCAGTAACACACACACACACTCACACCGGTCACGCCTGCTCACAGAAACTGTGGTAAATGCCTGCCCCATCAGGTGTGCCTCTTGACCCTGGGACAGGGCCAACTGGCCTGGGTTCTAAGTTAGATGGTAACTCCCCAGCTGTGCGACGCTGAACTCTTTGCAGGATACCAGGTATAACCACTGGCCTGGCATGAAGTGGACGAGCTCCCCAAGTGGAATGAAGATGAAAGTGGGGGCTGGGCCAGTTTCTCATCCCAAACTCTACCTTTCTCCCACAGACGATGGGCCTTACTCAAAAGCGGGGAAGGACGCAGCTGGGGCCGACGGGGCCCTGGCGTGCCGCCGTCAGAGCATTCCTGGTACGGTGGGTCATAGTTTGCCCCGAGCTCTACCCTGAGATTTCTAATGACTCATGAAGTGTGGGCACTGCCACTAACTGGCCCTGTGCCCTCAGTGTGGGCACTCACTGCTCTGGTCCTCCCTGGTGGAGGGTGATGTCACCCCATATAAAGTGATTGAGTGCCAACCTCCCCAGCTTAACTCCCTCCACTTGGTCCCAGAGTGGGCACTACCTGCTCATCTCCCTGTCTGCCCACAGAGGAGTTCCGGGGCATCACCATGGTGGAGCTGATTAAGCGTGAGGGCAGCACTCTGGGCCTGACTATCTCAGGAGGAACTGACAAGGACGGGAAGCCCAGAGTCTCCAACCTGAGACCTGGGGGCCTGGCTGCCAGGTGAGAGGTGTGGGCCAGTAGACAGGGCATGGGGAGAGCACAAACAAGTGAGGAGGCTTGATGTCTGCCATGGGGAAGCCTTCGTCAGAGGCCGATTCAAGACCCAGCCTCTTTCCTTCTCTTCCCCTGTGGCTACAGCATCACACCCAAGAGCAGGTACCCTTCCATGCCGCCCCCTCTGCCCCCAAGGCACCCTCCTGGCAGACTCCCATTCATCCCTCCACATGCAACGAAGAAGTCACTGCTTCCAGGAAGCCCTCCAGGGCTTCCAACTAAGGTAGTGCTCTGTACATGCTGTCCTGGCTGTCCCCTTAGACAATGAGGGTTGGAAGTTGACCCTAGTGTCCAGATGAACCCATCAGAAGGGGTTCAGAGGATTGTGGAGAGAGAATGAGAGAAGAGCAATGGGTGGGACACATTGGCTGTTCTTCAGGCTGTGCAGGGTGGTCAGTGATGTCACCACGATGCTGTCACCAGGCCAGCACAATGGGACAGGAAGGGACAGTCTGGGTGTCCTACCCAGGCTTGGTTAGACGGGCACTATCCCAGGCCCTTGCCATGGACAAGGGAAGGACTGCTCTGAGCCTCAGCTCCCTCAGGTTTCTGGGGGAGGGTAGTGTGAATGTTGGTCCCCAGAGGCTAGCATTGGTTCAGACGGGCTCTGGCTTTCATGCTTCAGGAGTGATCTACTGAATGTGGGCGACTACATCCGCTCAGTGAACGGGATCCATCTGACCCGGCTCCGACATGACGAGATCATCACCCTGCTGAAGAATGTGGGCGAGCGCGTGGTGCTGGAGGTGGAGTATGAGCTGCCCCCGCCTGGTGGGTGCCCTTGGACGGGGAACTCTGTCCACTGCCTCAAGCATAGGGGTGACACAGCTACCTCCCTGCCCTGGGCCTGGGGTGGGGTTGGGGATATCCTAGGCAGGATGGGTGATGTCTGGAGGCTGGCCACATACACACTGGAGCGTGGATACAGTATGTTGTTACCAGATGGTGGTGGGACCCTGTTCGTAACCTGTCATTTTGCATAGTTGGTTAGAAAGGAAGGTCTGGGGATAAGGGCTGAATACGTTGTTCCCCTCCCCATGGCTCCCAACCCCACTGCCCTGCACTGAGCACAGTGGCCTAGGATTTCTCCCAGCTCTGAGTTTTCAAAGTTAGTCTAGCATCTTACCTGGAGTGACTAGAAGCAAGCCTGGCCTAACCCCCAGCCTCACTGTATCCTGGGCTCTGCTGTGGTCCTCATGAGCGTATCAGGTCTTCTGCCCTATCTGTGGTAGACTAGGTATGGGTAAAGATGGGGGCCTCCCAGCACCCCATCTTCTCTGCCTGTAGAGTAGAAAGAGGTCAGTCTATGAAGCAGAGAGAGGTGACTTTGTGGCTGGCCACTTGGTTCTCCTGGAGAACCTTCGGCACATCTACCAGCACGGAGATGTGGCGGAAAGACTCAAAGGAGGCCTCAATTTCTCCATAGCTCCCGAAAACAACCCGAGGATCATTTCCAAGACGGTGGATGTCTCCCTCTACAAGGAAGGCAATAGCTTCGGCTTTGTCCTCAGAGGTCAGTGTAACAGCTCTCCTTAGAGTTGAGATGACGAGAATGAGGTCATCGAGGATCCATGTATGTTCCGTGTCACTGTGTCACGTTAGTGCATGTGACATACATTTTGTTTAGGACTTTATCTGTTTATTTAGCTTTGTGTTCGTGCACGCACATGCATGCGTCGATGCAATGTGACGTGTGTATAAGGGTCAGAGGACAACTTGTAGGAGTCACGTCTCACTTCACTGAATGGGTTCTGTGTATGAAACTCGGATCATGAGGCCTGGCAGCTAGGACCTTTACCTGCTGAGCCGTATCTCACCAGCTCTTGCTTAGCATTTTAAAGATCCCAGGACCACTGAATCAAACGTTAAATGGACAGTTTCGAGAAGCAATGAAGTATGCGTGGCTGGTGGGAGAACAACAACGGAGAGGAATGGGAAAGCTGTGGCAGATTCATAACGAAGTTTGAAGTTACCTAGTAACCAGGGCAAAAAGGAAGAGAAGATGAGATTACAGGAGAGCCATGCGATGTGACAGAGAAAGGATTTGAGTTGTGTTTCCTAGCCCTCATCCCACCTGTGGAGAGGGAGGCCGCCTGGGCTGGTGGAACAGGGGCCTCCAGGGGAACAGTGGGTAAGTGATTTTTGCTGCTTCCTGTTGAATTCTGTCCAGGAGGTGCCCACGAGGACCTGCACAAATCCCGCCCTTTGGTTCTGACTTATGTGCGACCTGGTGGCCCAGCAGACAGGTGAGTCCGCCTGAGACAGAAGCATCTACCTCCCCTAGCCATTTGACACATGGAAACCTTGTGGACACTATGTGGTCCTCTGAAGCCCTTCATCTTCACATCATTTCCCAGAAGGGAGACTGAGGCCAGGAGGGGACATCCTGCCCAGTGTCACTCAGGGAACTGGTGGAGGTGGCTAGGAGAGACCCCAGCTCGCATCTTCCAGCACCCTCCTGACTCAAGCAGAGCACTCTGGGCTCTGTGACTAGCCATCACAGAGCTGGGACTGTCTGTGAAAACCTCTCATGCCCCAGCAGTGCCTGGCTCAGCCTAGCAGGGCTGGGAGGACAGGGCATGGGAGGAAAAAATGCCTAGGCCCTGCCCCTGTCCCCTGACCTCTCACCCTTGATCTCTGAGCAGGAGACTTCTGACCATTTTAAGAGAAGCCTGGACCAGGCTTGTTTCAGATCTAAATTTGTCCCCTTGGTCTGGGGCCCTGCATGAGTTGCTATTCATAGAACCTCCTGGAATAGCTTTGGCACCTGTCAGGGGTGACATTCCAGGGCAGGGGCTGGGCCCAAACTGGAGGCCTGCTGAGTTCTTTCCCAAGCTCATCTGTCATTATGCCAGTCACTACTGGAAAATCGGGGTGGGGACAATGGGAGGGGACTCTACAGTGAGCAACGTGATACCCACAGATGGCCCTTTCCCTGATGCTATGTGTCCCCAGCCAGGCAGACACCCTGTCTGGGCCATGGTGCAGGGGGTGAGAGAGTGGCCTTGAAGAACACACCCAGCTCTGACATGCTGTGGGTAGAGGGCATCAGAGCTGGGCTGGTCCATTTTACTTGCCTCTCTATCTGTTCACCTTCCTAATCACTCAGGCTTCCCGCCACATACTTCGTGTCACATTCCTGTACCCTTCAGCTGATTGGGCTTTCATCTCTTCTGCAGGGAGGGCTCCTTAAAGGTGGGTGACAGGCTGCTCAGCATAGATGGGATCCCCCTGCATGGGGCCAGCCATGCTACGGCAATAGCCACCCTACAGCAGTGCAGCCACGAGGCTCTTTTCCAGGTGGAGTACGACGTAGCCACCCCAGGTACATTGGGGTCCGAGGGTAAGGGCTGGGGCAGGAAGAGGCCCCAGATCCTCGGTACTGCAAAGGCTATGTGGGCTTAGGCCAGTACCTTAGCCTCTCTGAGCCTCTTGACAATATCATGCGTCTCCTGATTTCACTGGGGATCTGGTAGGGACAATACAGGTGAAGTGTCTGGTCTTTTGGGGAGGGAATGTTAAAAAGCAATACTAGGTAAATGTTAAATGGCAGGGTAAAAGAATGAAGAGAGAAGGGAAGCAGCTGAGTGTGTGTGTGTGTGTGTGTGTGTGTGTGTGTGTGTGTGTGTGTGTG
>NW_026596101.1:21758551-21767197 GCF_907164565.1 Psammomys obesus
TGTGTGTGTGTGTGTGTGTGTGTGTGTGTGTGTGTGTGTGTGTGTGTATAGACTGGGGCATAGACTCTAACTAGGCCATGAAATGAGGGAGTGAATCTTTGAGGAAGCTCTAGGCAGGATGAACTGTAAGTGCAAAGGCCTCTGGACAGCAGCATTTGGCCCGAGAGGGAGGGGCCAGCCTGGCTGCAGCAGATAACTGAGTGGGAAGGAGCCAGGACAGAAGGGGTGAAGAAAGAAGCCAGGAGGACTACAGGAAGTGGCCAGCTGTCTCAGGGAGAGCTGATGTGAGGCCAGGAAGCTTGGGGTGCAGGTAAGGGGTGTTTCTGACGTAGGATGGAGGCCTGGCCTGATTTGCTGGTGACTGTATGCATCTCTTCCGTTCTATGCCTTCCACTTTCTCAGCAGTAAGAGCTAGTCCAGGCAGCATGCTTACAGCAAGCACGTTTACTTTCCACGATTCTTTTGCTTTTCCCTCCTCATTATTCCAGACACCGTGGTCAATGCTTCAGGCCCATTGGTGGTAGAAATAGTCAAGACCCCAGGATCTGCCCTGGGGATCTCTCTCACCACTGGCTCCCACCGGAACAAGCCGGTTATCACCATTGACCGTATCAAGCCAGCCAGTGTGGTGGACAGGTGAGGTGAAGCAGCGGTATGCAGGGCAGAGGCAACCTGCAGCTCTGTCCACTGGACCAGACTCTCCGGGCCCCTGTCTTGCAGGAGTGGTGCCCTGCATTCTGGAGACCACATCCTGGCCATCGATGGCACCAGCACAGAGCACTGCTCCCTGGTCGAGGCCACCAAACTCCTGGCCAGCGTGACTGAGAAAGTACGGCTGGAGATCTTGCCTGCACCCCAGAGTTGTCGGCCCCTGAAGCCCCCAGAGGCAGGTAGGTACCCCAGCAGGTCTCAGGACACCAGAGTTCCAGGATGAAGCAGGTAGGAGAGGGCTGTCTGAAGCCAGCAAGCTAACTACCAGCCACACTTGGTAGGGAAACTGAGGCTGCAGAGGCTGTGGGATGCTGGGACTCATTAGCTTAGCCTCTGCTAAAGGCTTGGCCCTGCTGGAAGCCTGAGGGACTCTTTCTGAGCCTCTCTACAACCCTAGGAGGCAACCACTCTGCATTTTACATAACTGACAGTGACGCCAGAGCAGGGAATGGGGGTGGCCAATCGCTGGTGCCCCTGGGGTTCCGTGCTGCTACAGAAGTTTAAAGGGCCTGCTGTGCCCCTGCAGTCTTTTCAGAGGAACTTCTGTTGGGCAGCACTGGTCCAGAGCCAGCGCCCTGAGGGCCCGTGGCCTGGCCTTCCCTCCTGTCGCTGCAGCTGGGGCCTGGGCACAGTGCTTGGCGCGTGGTGGGTAGCAATGCACGTGAGCACGCTGTTCTGTGCCTTGCTGGCTTGGGCAGTGCAGAGATTTTGGATCTCACCATTGGCTTGCGGGGACTAGTTCAGCCTGAACGGTCCCAGACACCCACGCAGCTTTCCTCCCCCCACTGCCACAGTGAGAGTACAGAGGAGCGAGCAGCTGCACCGCTGGGACCCCTGTGCCCCCTCTTGCCACAGTCCAAGGCCAAGCCACTGCAGGCCACCCACGTGGGCACCTGGAGGCCAGGACCAGAGCCGATGTAATGTACCTGTGGCTGCAGCAATGCTGCCGTTCCCGGTGGGCAGTGTCAGTGTAGAAATTGATAATGGAGCAGAGGGCTGTGTTTTGTCACTCATCCTGTCCCTAGAGGTCTTTGGAAATCCCATCAGTGAGGCTTAGATGGGGAGAGAGACCTGTCTGAGGTCACACAGAAAGGGACCTTGGTGAAGGGGAGAAGGCATGCCTGTCTGTGTCCACGTGGCTGTGTGATTCTCCCCCCTCGCCCCTGGGCAAGTGACTAGGGCCTGCTGGGGCTCACAGGGCTGTGCTCTGGTCTCCCCAGCCTTGTCCTCGACTCCCTTCTCCTCACCAACCATGAACCCCGCCTTTCCCTGTGCCAACGCCAGCACCCTGCCCCGAGGACCCATGAGCCCCAGGACAACAGCGGGGCGGAGGAGGCAGCGAAGGAAAGAACACAGGAGCTCTTGTAAGCAGAGGGCCACCTCTGTGGGGCCCCAGTGTGGCTGAGGGTGGGGACAGGGGTGAGTCTCGGGGGAGTGTGCCACCCTGAGTGAGAGATGGGGCTTAAACAAACAAGGCTCAGCTTGGCCACCTGGATGTGCTGCGGCTGTGACAGGAAGGAGCCTCTGAAGCCACTGTGTTCAGTGTCTGCTGCTTGTCACCAAGGGCCACGTAAGATCATTTCTGTGATGTGTCCAGGGAAACCCACAGGGACAGAAATAGGCTGAGCATAAATTGCCTGTGGCAAAATGCAGGTTCTGGGACAGTGGGTGAGGAGACAGCGATTCCTTTGTTCTTTTTTTGGTTTTGAGACCTTAGGTGGCCCAGTCTAGCCTAGAACTAAGTCTTCCTGCCTTAACCTCCCTAGCGCTGGGATTTCTGCCATTCACCACCAGGCCCAGCTAGGGGTTCCTTTGGGAGGGGATGACAATGCTTTAAGCCATCAAATTATACACTGAATGGGTAACCACTATTGTGTGGGGACTGAATATTAAATAAAGCTGTTACCAGGAGCTGGAGAGATGATTCAGCTGTAAAGAGCATTTACTGCTCTTGCAAAGGACCCAAGTTCATTTCCCAGCACCCATGACAGGCTGTTCACAATCACCTGTAACTCTGCTTCAGGGAGAGCTTACGCCCTCTTCTGGCCTCCGCAGACACCTGTACTCACATACACACACCCGCACACAGACATATACACATGCACATAATTAAAAGCAATAAAATAAATCTTAAAAAATAAAGCTATCGCCAAAGCAGAAGAGGAATGTAAAATACCACAAGATATAGAACTGCCCCAATCCAGTTTTACTCTCCAAGTTGTAGTTACCCACATTCAACTACAATCTGAAAATATTAGTAGACAAATCTGGAAGTAGGCTATGTGGTTTAAATTGTTTTGAGAAGCACAAGGAAAGGCTTATATCTGCCCCACTTGGTCCTTTCTGGGATGTGGGCAGCGTGCTTCCCAGTCACTCACTATCCTCTCTGTTGGTCAGACTGGTTGGTGTCCAGTGCTCAGGTGACCAGTATTTTACTGAATAATGCCCCAAAAGCAATAGTCATGGGGCCGGGGGGTGTAGCTCGGACAGTAGATTGCTTTCCTAACATGTATGGAGTCCTGAGTTTTACCCGCAGCACTGAATAAATGAGCAAAGTGGTAGTGCCTGTAATCCCAGCATTCAAGATGGGAGCTAAGAAGGTCAGAAGTTCAAGGTCGTGCTCAGATGCACAGAAAGATCAAGGCCAGTCTGGGCTATGTGAGACCCTGTTTCAAAACTAAACAAAAGGTGCTACAGTGATGATTATGATAATTTTATGAGAACATACTGGTATAATAATTATATTTTACCATTAGCTGTAGTTAATCTCTCTCTTCCTGAAGCTTGTATGCAGGTAAAACCTCATCACAGGGTGTGTGTTTAGGGTGTCTGTAGACTTCTGTACTATCTGTGGTTTCAGGCATCTCCTGGGGTCTGGGAACACATGCCCTATGGATAAGGGGGTTCTGTAATATAAAATAATACAGACACCCAGAACCCCTTGTCTTACCAAATCATGGTTCCCAATGCTATCTCTCTTAGCCACTGCCCATGCACGGTGGACACCATAATGTCCCTGTACAGACAAAGAAACCCAGGCTCAACCTAGGTGGTCCTGAAACTGCCGCTCACCTGCCCTCTGGCTCCCGGATCTCATAAGGCCTCTCGGTGGGCACCCTGGAGCCTCGCCAGGGTTCACCTGACCATGAAACCTTCCTGTCCCACAGTGTCACTGGCCTCCAGCACGGTGGGGCCTGGCGGGCAGATTGTTCATACTGAGACGACAGAAGTCGTGCTCTGTGGAGACCCCCTCAGCGGCTTCGGCCTCCAGCTCCAGGGAGGCATCTTTGCCACCGAAACCCTGTCCTCCCCACCCTTGGTGCGCTTCATTGAACCGGACAGCCCCGCTGAGAGGTGAGCCTACTGCTCCTGTGGGCCTGCCATTTCAGGAGCGCTAGTCCGGTGGGGAAACTGAGTCACAACTATGGGTCCCAGCTTCACGAATATACACGACTTAATCAGCATATTGGCCCTGTCACCAGCACTAGTGGCTCATCACCCATTTTACAGCTGAGGAAGCTGAAGCTCAGAGTCACATACTATGTAAACCCTGTCTGCCTGTAGTCAGAGGACTCTGTATGTGTAGTAAGGACCGTGGAACCACCACAGTGGAAAGACAGAGACCCAGCAAAGTCAAGCCCTTAGCTGGGGGCAGGGATGAGTCACAGAAACCAGGAGCTGAGAGTAGGTCCCGACCTTACCCTGCACCTGGGGTTCTAGTCACCGGCTTCTTCTCTCCACTGGGCTCTGGGGGTTAGGTGTGGTCTGCTGCAGGTTGGGGATCGCGTCCTAGCCATCAATGGCATTGCCACCGAGGATGGGACTATGGAGGAAGCCAACCAGCTGCTGCGGGACGCTGCGCTGGCCCGCAAAGTCGTTCTGGAGATCGAGTTTGATGTGGCAGGTGAGGAAGCCACCCAGCTACGCACACACTCTGGGGTGCTGCCCTTCTCTGATCTGTGCTCCCTGAGACCATGCACAGTGCACGCCCAGGCCCACGTAGGGAGGAGTCGGGAGGACTCAGAGTGGATTGCATGCAACGGGGACATAAAGTGGGGCTAAAAGACTCCAGACAGCTTAAGTCAGGGCTCTGGTCTTGGGCGTTCCATACTGTGTGGACAGGACACATAGTATGAGGGCCTCCCTCTGCCCTCTGTTTCCCCATTTGCCAAACAGTGGAAGACAGGAGTGTGGTATGAATTAGAGATAGGTTGTGAAGTGTCTGATCCAAGTGGGCCAGGTTTTGCCATAGGCCCCACACTGGCCAGCAGTCCCCAGCTCTGGCCTCCACCCTGCCTCTGTTCTAGAGATAGCACTCAGACATTTGGAGCCAATACGTGGGCCACAACCTCCCTCCTCCACCAGGCAGAAGCAGCAGGGTGGGGCTGGGATGGTCGCTCTCTGAGGCTTCTTCCCTCCCAACCCATGAGAAGCCAGAGTGGGTGGAAGAAGCGGACCTCTGAGCATTTTCTGGAGTCTCGCATCACCCATGGCTGTTGGTTCACAGAGTCTGTCATCCCAAGCAGTGGGACGTTCCATGTGAAGTTACCCAAGCGGCGTGGTGTGGAGCTGGGCATCACCATCAGCTGTGAGTCCTCGTCACCCAACTCCGTGATGGGGTACAGCCCCATTTTCTAGAAGGGAAACTAAGCCACATAGAGGTGAGCTGCTTTGCTCACTCGAAGTCCCCCAGACAGGAAGTAACGGGACCAGGAGTCAGCAGTGTCCTCTCCCGACCCCACTTAAGCAGCTGCCCTTTAAGATTAAATTCACAGCCTGTCTCCCCTGCCCCACAGCGGCCAGCAGAAAGCGAGGGGAACCCCTGATCATCTCTGACATCAAGAAGGGCAGCGTGGCACACAGGTGGGGTACCACACGGGCAGGGGTGTGACCGTGGGGGTAGGGTAGTGCCCATCCGCCCCAGGCTCCTCCCATCCCCACTCCACTCATGCAGGACTGGCACCCTTGAGCCAGGCGACAAGCTGCTGGCCATTGACAATATCCGCTTGGACCACTGTCCCATGGAGGATGCTGTGCAGATCCTGCGCCAGTGTGAGGACCTGGTCAAGCTGAAGATCCGGAAAGATGAGGACAACTCAGGTACGTGCTTAAGAGACCATGCCTGATAGCCAGCTCCTGGGGGAGACTGGAAGGACACGTGTGAGATCCCTGCTTCCCACATCCCCCTGCTCAGAGGGCCCTCAGGAGCCACTGTGAGGTTCCCAGAGTGTGAGATGTTGGGAGGTTTGATGTGCAGGGCTGATGTCTGAGCAGCTAGTGGGTACTGCTCTTGTGGGCTGCAGGGTTGGCCCTGAAACAACAGAAGCAAGCCTGAACTGGTGAGCCGGGGAAATAAAGAGGAAAGAGGCAGAAAGGAGTGGTGAGGAATACGGTAAATGAAGTGTGAATGCCATAGTGAGGGAGGCAGTTTGGGGCTCTCACCCTTGAGAAGAAGCCACTGGTGGCCTGTTTCATTTTCATTCTCCCCACCCCGTTCCCTTCGTCTCCTGTCCTTTTTCCTTTCCTGCTTTTTTTAAAAAAAAATGTTTTTGTTTACTTTGTTTTTATGTGTATGGGTGTTTTGTCTGCGTGTATGTATGTCAGCGCATCTTGTGCATGCCTGGTGCCCAGGGAGACCAGAAGACGGTAAACTGGAGTTACAGGTGGTTGTGAGCAGACATGTGAATACTGGAACTGGAAGAACAGCGAGTGCTCTTAACTCCTGATGCATCTCTCCAGCCCCTTCTTTCATTTCTTCCTCCTTCCCTTCTCTTTCTTCTTTTTGCCTTCACCCTTTCTTCTTTCCTTCCTTCCTCCCTCTCTCCCTCCCTTCATTCTTCTTTCCCTCCCTCTCTCCTTCTTTCTTTCTTTTTTCCTTTCTTCCTTCCTTCCCTTCCTCTCTTTCTTCCTCCCTCCCTTCATCCTTATCCTTCCCTCCCTTCTTTCATCTCTCTTTGCTGAGTTGCTGTGGGTGGCATATGAAATCTGTTTTCAAATCTCGTTTTCCATGCTCCTGTAGTTTTTGCTTTTGTTTTTGTTTTCCTTCCCTTCATGGCATCTGGGCAGCAGGCTGAGAGCCTGAGGTGGCCTCCAGGTCCCCTGAAGGCTGAGCAGGTGTGTGAGGGGTTGTTGAAGGATGCTGAGCCTGGGGAGGGGTGGGCTCCAGCCATGCGTCCTGCTGAGCCTTACTCTTAGGCTGCCCATCCACTTGTAGATGAGCAGGAGAGCTCTGGCGCCGTCAGCTACACGGTGGAGCTGAAGCGCTATGGCGGACCCCTGGGCATCACCATCTCCGGCACAGAGGAACCCTTTGACCCTATCATTATCTCTGGCCTCACCAAGCGTGGCCTGGCTGAAAGGTAAAGCAGGACTCTGTGGGGATACAGGGAAGGCCTGGGGACACCCCCCACCACCACCACCGGGAGCAGAAAGTCGGCTTTGGGAACAGCCAATCTAGATTTTTTTTTTTTTTTTACTTCTATTCCAGCACCAAACAGCTCAAGGACAATCATTTCCTCTCTGAGGACAAAATTCCCATCCTTAACATAAATTTTGGTCCAGCCCAGCATCCATGACAGAGGAAATGAGGGCAGAGGGGACCACAGTTGAAGAGTCCAGCCAGGGCAAGCCTGGGCTCATCTTCAGCTGCCTCCCAGAGTGTGTTGCCTTAATAGTCAGCCCTATGAGGCCTCAGTGTGTCTGAATATCAGTTAGTGATCCCTTGCTAGAGCCCCACATGAGGCTTATCCTGAGGCCCTAATGCTGCTGGGCTGCCAGCTACTCAAAGTGTCTCTGGGCTCTGCCAGGGAAGGAGTACTGGGAGGAAGGTGTCTCGCCTGCCCCTGGGTAGGGTGGATGGAGGTTAAGCGGGCCCCAGGTGGTTGAGTTCCAGCTTCCTGTCTCAGTTGTGCAAGGAACGACTCAGGGGCACCAGGAAGGGTGACTCTGTCCTGAGAATGAGCTACCTAGGGCCTTGAGCATCCAGCGCGTCTCACTCAGGCTGGGCTGCTCCTGGAGCGCCCTCTGCTGGACGCTAGAGAGACTGCAGATGCCCAGTGGACTATGCCGACTCCAGAGGGCTGGAACGGTGGGTGGTTCACAGCTTTCTTGGCAAGGCAGCACAGCCCAGAGCAACTGCAGTACAATCAGACTTGGATTCCAAACCAGCTTTCTAGTAGCCACATCCAAAAAGTTAAGCGTAAGGAAATTAATCTTAAATATATATGTATTTCAACATGTAATCAGTTGGCATGTTTTTAAAAAGTTAGCAAACAAAGTAAGGGGTTTCATCATAACATTTTCATACGTGTATGCCGTCACCACACCGTGTCCTTACTCCTGCCAGTCACTCAATGCCATCCCCTATCCTTCCCCCTCCCTCCCCCTCTTCCTTATGCCCTTTTTCTTTTAAAGAGCTCCTCTCCCATTTGGGTCTCAAGAATCCCCGCATTACCCTCTATTTTTCTGTCTCCCTGCTCCCTATGCTCTCTTATGCTCTGGTCCCTGTCATCGCTGACTTATTATCGTTATGACCTCTCCACATACGTAATTTTTAATCTAGATTCCCACATATGAGAGAAAATTTGTGAGTTGTCTTTTTTTTTTTTTTTTTTTGAGTCTGGCTTAGTTTGCTCAGTTTATTTATAGATTTTCCTATAATTTTTCTTTTTTTTAAAAAATTGTTAAAGTTACATTCATTTGTGTGTGCATGCACATCCCTGTGGGGTCCTAGGGAATATGCCTACGAGTGACTGGCTTGACACTATGTAGACAAGGATGATTTTGAACTCCTAGAGATCTGCCTACCTCTGCCTCCAGAATTCTGGAATTAAAGGCATGAGCCACCATGTTAGGCACTGATTTTCAGTTTTGTTCTGTTTTATTTATTTATCTATCTATCTATCTATCTATCTATCTATCTATCTATCTATCTAT
>NW_026596101.1:21767207-21869135 GCF_907164565.1 Psammomys obesus
TATCTATCTATCTATCTATCTATCTATCTATCTATCTATCTATCTATCTATTTATTTTGAGAGGCCTCGACATCAATTCCCTTAGAGAACTTCAGGCTAGCCCATGCTACATAGGCAAGATCTATCTCAGAACAAAACAGGAGGAAGAGGATGACCTTAGGCTGAATCAACAGAAGTATAAAGCCTAGAATCTGGGAGAGAATTGTCCAGCAGAAATTCTGAAAATGGCTTGGATCTCTCACCCTCCTCTCTCTTTCCTTTCTCCCTCATTCCCTCTCCTCCAACCTCTCTGAATCGGAGCCTCAGGGCTCCATTCCCACAGCCACCCCTGTTTCTGGAATGCTAATAGTACCAGGGTGTGCCACTATGCCTGACTTTGCTTCCTCCTTCTACACAACTGGGGCCAGCCAGGCCTGTGCCTTGGGCCTTCTGAGGGGTATTTAAAGGCAGGATCCACACCCTCTGAGGCCCTGAGCATCTAGGCCTCATTTGTGCTGTGTTCACTCCTCAGGACTGGTGCCATCCATGTGGGGGACCGCATCCTGGCCATCAACAGCGTGAGCCTCAAGGGCCGGCCCCTGAGCGAGGCCATCCACCTTCTTCAGGTGGCAGGGGAGACTGTCACGCTGAAGATCAAGAAGCAGCTGGACCGTGAGCCTTACCCTTTCCTGGGGACTTCCTGGCCTACAGAGGAAGGGCAGTCCTGGGTCAGGCTGTGGGCCACCAGTCTGGAAATGGGGTGGGGTCCTCTGGATCAGCTGATGAGGAGGCTTAGAGAGGAGTGCTGTGCCTTGGTGGCACCGTGCAGTATGGGGTACATTCTGAGTCCAAACCATGCTCCTTGTCAATTTGTGTCTCTTCAGGTTCCTGCGTGTTCCTGTGTCTTGTGTTCTATGTGTGCTACAGCTTCCCCAAATCTTGGGGTCCTGTTTTAGTCTGGGATCCATTGTTGTTCAATGTATGACCTTCACTGTATGTTCAGCCCTTCAAGTCTGTTTTCCCATCTTTGTGAAGGGTTTACTTACTTACTAGTATGCCCCGCCCACATGGCAGCAGGCAGGTTGTCACGTGCCTGGGAGTTCCCAGAAGTGGGGAAACTGAGGCTCACAGAACATCTGTGTTTCTGAAGTCATAGGTGATACTTCTTCTCTCCCCAGGACCCCTTTTCCCTCGTCAGTCAGGCAGTCTCAGTGAGGCCAGTGATGTGGATGAGGATCCCCCGGAGGCCCTCAAGGGAGGCTTGGTGACAACCCGCTTCTCCCCTGCTGTACCCAGTGTGGACAGTGCTGTGGAGTCCTGGGGCAGTAGCTCTGCCACAGAAGGTGGCTTTGGGGGCCCAGGTAACGCAACAGGGGCCTTGGACAAGCCCTTGTGAAGGTGATCCTGCTGCCTGCTCTTCCTGGCACCTTCTTTTCCTGTTAACCTTTTCCTTCAGAGAAGGCTCCTGAGGGCATCCTGACTAACTCTGCCCTTCACCTGCCCCTCAGAGGGACCCGCAGTCCTGCCTTTCCTCGCATGAGCTGGGGACAGAGCCACTTTTATTTCTGCTCTCTCTCTCCTTATCCCCACGTCTAGCACACAATAGGGTATCAATTCATGTTCAATGCACCCAGTTGAAGATGGTTGAAGTTAGGGCCTTTGGCTTTCCCTGAGTGTCCCCATCCCAAGCTGCAGGCAGCAACTCCCGGCTTCTAGTCAGCACTCAGCAGGTAGAGCTGGGAGTGTGGTCCAATCAGAAACGCCCTTTCAAAGAGGCCCTTGAGCTGACCACCTGTGGAACTGACCATGGTCCTGGAACCTCAATGCTAACTGCTGGACTGATGGATGGATGGTCCAAGGGCTTGCTAGGGTGGCAGGGACTCCGGGTCTCTCCGAGGTTACTTTGGCCTGAGAAAAGCACAGGCCTGCCCACTGGCATCCGATCATTGGGAATGAGGGAAGGCAAGGCAAGGATAGAGAGAAGGTCCACATCTTTCTCTCTCTCTCTCTCTCTCTCTCTCTCTCTCTCTGCCTGCCAGGCTCCTACACTCCGCAGGGGCCAGTCCGGAGTGTCACTCCCCAGGAGTGGCGTTCCGGTAGATTGAAGAGTAGCTCCCCACCCCTTGAGCCCCGGAGGACGAGCTACACACCAGGCCCAGCTGACGAGAGCTTTCCAGAGGAAGAGGAGGGGGAATGGGAGCCACCAATGAGGTCTGTGGTAGGAGCACTTCTGGTGGGGGTCGGGGGGAGGGAGCCAGAAGGTAGCAACACCAGGACTTGGGAGCTAGGGAGACAGAAGATCATCCCTGGCCTGAGGAAAAGATCTGGGCTGAGCTTAGCTAGAAAGGACACCTTGTAGGAAGATAGAAGCAGACATGTCCTAGTGAGGCAGCGGCCTGGCTTGTTCCTTCCCAGGTCTGGGACTAGCTGTTTTCAGAAATACAACGCAAGACTCAGAATTTGAACCCAGAGCCCTCCTCAGATAGATTGCATGATTGTGACTCTCGCTTCACAGCCACCAGCCCCAGGCTGTGTGTGTTGCATGTCTATAACTGGGCCCATAGCAGCCAGCTCCCACAGAGTGGGTTCCATTAAGAAACAGCCATGCCTCCTCTGTCGGGGTTCACCTCTACTCTGGGCTGCACTGTCCTCCCTGAAAGCAAAGAAATGAAGTCTTTGTAAGTCACAGTGTGGCAGATGCCTAGGGGCTCTGAGAGCTGCCCGGGTACGTCCTGAAAGCTTGATGCTAGATTTCTTGATAGGTACTGTCCACTCCTCCCCAGAACAAATATCCCATCTTCTCCATCCATCTGTGTCCTGGCTGGTTCTGGCTCTGTCCTGTCACTGTCCCGTGGTGCTATGTGTCTGGGTGGGGCCAGGGACTGCCTTCTGGGCTATCAAATGGATCTTTCTGTCTGTCTCTGTCTTCTGTCTGTCCGTCTGTCTTTCTTCCCAGGCATCCTGTGTCACCGCTCTCCACCGCGCCTCATCTGCCCCTGTTCTAATTGGCCACCAACAGTCTTGGTTGCCCTTAACTGCATCTCCCCACTCCCCCATTCTGTGTCACCAACCACTGCCCTGGGGCCCCAGCACTGTCACCGAGGACACCCGCCTGCCTGCCTGCCCGCCCCATGGCTCTTGGAGCTCAGCACTGGGCCCTGGGCAATGAAGACTCCTCAGGCCCAGCCCGCCTACCCTCCCGCCTGGCAGGAGTTGACGCTGTGGTTCCTGTTGCAGCCCAGCCCCTGGCCCCGCCCGAGAGGAGGGCTTCTGGAGAGTGTTTGGAGAGGCCCTTGAAGACCTGGAGTCCTGTGGTCAGTCGGAACTTCTAAGGGAGCTGGAGGTACCGACACCTTGCCAAGGGACCTGTGGGAGCACCATGTCTGTCCACACTGGAGGGTTGGGGAAGGCTACGCATCAGTGGGGGCTTGTTCCTGTGTCACCAGAGGATGCGTGGTACCTGTCTCTCTTATTGCTGTGATAACATACCTGACAAATCCACTTTAAAAAGGAAAGTTTGGGGCTGGAGATGATAAGAAAGCACTTATTCAGAGCCCTAGAAACCCATGACAGTGCAGAGTGGGCATGACAGCCTACCCACTAATTCCAGCCTCTGGGAGGAGAAGTCAGGGCAGCCCCAGACCAAGCTAGTTAGCAAGCCTAGCCGTGACGGATGAGCTCTAGGTTTGATTGGGACACCCTGCCTCAACCACTAAGATAAAAGAACAATCGGGGCGGTCCTGGACATCAACCTTAGACCTCCGAGAGCACTCAGACACCCATGCCTGTGCACCCCACACACGTGCACATATCCCCATGCAAATATGCGTCCTCACATGCGTGCACCACCCATGCACACATGAGAAATGGGAAGGGGGGGGCAAAGAACTCATTTTGGCCCACAATTCTAGGATGCAGTCTGTCATGCCAGGAAAGCAGAGCAGGCAAGGGCTCGGGAGCGCTGCTCGCTGTGCCTGCAGTGACGGAGCAGAGACCTGAGTGCTATGCTTGCGTCTGCTTTCGATTTTCCTCGGTCCCGAGTTCCGAGTGGCTCTACCCACCTCACTTAACGCACTTTAATGGGCATGTCCGCAGGTTTACCTCGTTCTGAATCCTGGCAGGTTAACAATCAGTATTAACTGTTACAGTGTGTGTGCTCTCACCTGGGCACCCTGGGTGTAAAGGGGTCTTTACACACAGGCAGGTGTGAGGGACGTGCACACTCGTGCAGAGTGTCCTCAGGATGTCTGAGTGTGTACACGGACGTGCCCTGACGCCATCCTGCTGTCTTTGTGGATGTGTGCCATGCGCACAGATGGCATGGCGGATGAGGGGCGATGGGGGCCAGCTTTGGGTGAGGTCACCATCAGTCGCATAATGGACAGTCGGATCTGACAAACCCATTCTGAGTTCAAGCTCTGCTTCATCTGTGCTTCCCCTCCCTGCCCCCGCCATTTTATTCTAGTGTTGTTGATTGGGGCCACTCCCCATTTCATCAGCCTTGCTAATGACTGACCAGGTTAAAAAAACAAAAACAAACAAACAAACAAAAACCTCCTGTTTTGGTTTTTTGATCTTTTCCATTTGTTTTCTGCTTTGCTCATTTTGATACTCATTTTCTTAGACATTTTTTACGTATAAGCAAAGATGCATGACCTAGTATCTTGGCTATTTAATCTCCATCCTTCTTTCTTCATATAATACATTTTCAAAGCTATAAGTTGACCTGTGAGCCTTGATTTGACTGTGACCTCATCAGTTTTGTTTGTAGTACCCTTGTTGCCTACTCAGTATCTACTATTTTAATGTTTTCCACTGTCACATTGACTTAAGCCTTAAGCCCCTGACATCTACAAAAATGAAAGTTTGGGGTTGTATTAGTCAGGGTTCCTATTGCTGTGACAACCACCACAACCAGTAGCAGGTTGGGGAGGAAAGAATTTCTTCCATCTTACTCTTCCACATCAGAGTACGTCATCCAGGGGAGTCAGGGCAGGCACTCAGGACAGGAACCTGGAGGCAGAAGCTGATTCAGAGACCATGGAGGAACTCTGCCTACTGGCTTGCTCCTCACGGCTTGCTTTAATTTGCTTTCTTTCACAGCCCAGGACCTAGGGGCAGCACCTTTCACAGTGAGCTGGGTCCTCTCACATCAATCACCAAACAAGGAAATATTCTGCAGGCTTGCCCACAGGCCAATCTGGTGGGGACATTTTTCTCAACCCAGGCTCCATCTTCCCTCATCCCATTGACATAAAAGTAGCCAGTACAGGGGTTTTAACTGCTAATACTGCCTTCTTTAATCTATCTTCACTGCACTAAGCCTCCTCTTGGCTTTATTTATTCCAATATCTAACCCTTTTTCTAGAAATTGTGCTTTAATTTTTATAGCTTTGATTTCTCTATCGTCTCTGTTTTTCATGTCTTGGGATTTTCTTTCTTAACATCATTTCCTTTTTGGCTTCTTACTTGTTTTTATGGTTTAATCAAACTTAAAGTTTCTCTTGTATTTTCTATTAGCTCCAGCTTCCAGGGTACGGGCTCACCTACTTATTGTGTCTACAGTCATGGTTTGGGTCTGCTTCTCTGCTGTGTCTATAGACACAGCGAGGGTTCACCTGTTTGTTGTATCTGCTGTCATGGCTCAGGTTCACCTACCTGTTGTTGGATCCATGGTCAAATGGGCTTTTAAACTTCATTGTTGTAACTGCTTTAGCTGCGGTTGGTTGTCCAAGGACTCTGTGCTCTGTGGCACTAGACTGTCTCTGGCATCTAAAGTCTTTGAACTTCACTAGTTCCAAAGGTTTGGAACATTACCTTCTCAGCAACTGTTTCTGCAGTACTGAGGAAAGCAGATTTAGCTTCACATTCATGCAGAGGTGAAGGCAACATAAGTGATTCTACCACCCCATGCCCAGTCACGGCTGGTCCCTTCTGCACCCATGTGCTGGCAAGCACACTTTTTTTTTTTGTTCCCACCCAGACACAGTAACTTCCTGCTTTCAGTCAGCATTTTTTTTTTTTTTCTCTCTGAGTGGTACTCAGCTGCTAACATACATTTCAGACCCATTATCATCCTCGGCTCTCTGAATTCCATAAGTAAATGGTTCCTTTTCTACTCATACCTGTCTTCAAATTTTTCATCCTTAATTTAAAAAAAAAAAAATGTTTTAAGTTCATCTAGCTAACTCTCTCTGTGATTGGATAGAGATGTAAATTACCTCCACCAGCTTATTACCTGGATTTCTAAAGGTACAAGAGCTAGGATGTGTGTGAGAGAGAGAAAGAGAGAGGCATAGGCAGAGGCAGAGAGACAAACAGAGACAGACGGAGATGGTGGAGGTGGGGGGCATGTCACAAACCCTTGCTTACATCGCCAGAGGTCAATGTTGGGAGTCTTCTTCATCGTCATCAATCGCTCACCACCTTGCTGTTGCTGCTTTTCCTTAAAGATTCACTTATTTTTATTTTATGTGTCTGAGTGTTTTGCCTGCACGTATGTGTGTCCCACATGTGTGCAGCTCCCGCAGAGGCTGGAGAAGGGCATCAGAACCTCTGTAACTGGAGTTGCCTAGGTTGTGAGTGCTGTGTGGGTGCCGGGAGCTGAATCCAGGTCTTCTGCAAGAGCAGCCAGTACTCTTAACCACGGAGGCATCTCTCCAGCCCTTCCTTTTACTTTTTTTCTCCAACTCTTCTATTTTGAGATAGGGTTTCTTACTGAACCGGGGACTTACCACTTTGGCTAGACTATTTGGCCAGTGCGCATTCAGCCCTATCCTCTGTACAGCCCTAGGATTATTGATGCACTCTTCCATGCCTTCTTGGGACCTTGACTCAGGTTCTTATGCTCAGCAAGCGCTTTCCCCACTGAGCTACCATGTAAGCTCTCTACTCTCTAAGGACTCGTATCCCAAGATCTCAAGTCTCTGGGCTGTACTGGTGGACCCGGGCCCTCCAGGAGGTGAGGACTAGCTGAAAGAGATCTGGAAAGACACCTACATCCACACCACCAAGGTTTTCCCATTACAGTCCTATCTCCGTCCTCCTTTCCTTCCTGATAGCCTGGCCGGCATTCTCAGTCTCCCTTGCCCTTAGAAGGTCACCAGTGCCAGACAGAATGATATGCTGAAGTGGAGACTCAGATACCATGAAGACAGACGTTTCTAGGCTACGGAGATATCTGTGGGCCTGGGGAGTTAGCTGACAATCACAATGGGAAAGGCTCTTCCCCCTATGTTGACACCTCTGTAGTCTGTGGATGTCCCTTTCTGAATGTGATGTTTCCGGCACACACACACACACACACACACACACACACACACACACACACACACACGCTGGGCACTTCTGACTCTGCTCGCTGCCGCATCCCATACCCACAGCCTTTCTTATCTCCATCCTTGTGCAGATGACCCTTTTCCTTTGACTTTTGCTTGGCAACTCCATGCTCCCACCATGTCCTTCCTGGTCACCATTCATACTAAATATGCACATCTGTTCCTGCTCACCAATTGCTTGCTTCAGAGTCACCCTATTGTCACCCTGAGATCAAAAGTCATATAGTTACTGTGAGCTGCCAGGTGCGGTAAGACCCTCACCATCCAGGCTTTTGCCGGGTCCCCTCTGCCAGGGCCACTCTTGTCTCCCCTTCCTGTTCTTTGACATGTCAGCTCTGGAGGCATTGCTGACTCCTCCCTCTGTCCTAGACTCTCAGTTCCTATGAGCCTTGCTGATACAAGCTGAGGCACAGAACACCAACTGTGGAGTCAGGTTCTGAGTTCATATTCTCTCACTAAACCTATTTATCTGTAAAAACAGAGAAAATGGCTTGGTACTACAGAGCACGAGATAAATTAGACTTCTAATTGCTGAGAACTGAGCCTGGCACAGAGCAAATGTTAGTCTGTCATGACCCCCAGAGGCTCTTGTTCTGATCCTGTGATTGGTCAACAACCCTGAAGACAGGGACCTCATCCCTCATCCTCTGTGTTCAGCCTGTGACTGAGTGCCTGCCTGACAGAGCTGGATGAAGTAAGTATATGATGTCTGAGTGGCAACCGTGTCCCCCACAGGCTTCCATCATGACAGGCACTGTACAGAACATGGCTGTGCATAGCAGGCCTGGCTCTCGGCCCTGGCGCCGGAGCCGGGAGGTCCGAACATCCCCCGAAGACCTGCAGGAGCTGCTGTTGCCAACGCCCCTGGAGATGCACAGGGTGGGCACTGGGGCTAGGGGCTGCAAGCAGGCACGGAGCATGGGCACTGGGGGCCTGGTACCAGGAGGACCTTCGCTACTTGGGATGCTGAAGGTCCCCCACCCTTTGTTGGGCTTTATTCTCCCTCACCATAGAACAGGGGCCTAGGGGCTAGAAAGATGGCTTAGCAGCTAAGAGCACTGGCTGTCCTTTCAGGGGACCCAGGTTTGATTCCCAACACCAACAGCAGCCAGAAATCACCCCCTCCTCTAGCCTCCAAGGGCACCAGGCACGCAAGGGTATGCAGAAATACATGTAGGCAAAAATAAAATACACATAAAATAATTTAAAAAACCAAACCGACCAACCAACAACAAAAACACTCAGAGATTTTATTAGGTTTTCCATAATTCTCACCGTTTGAGTAATTATACCCCACACCTGCATACGGGCAGATCCATGATACACAACGGGCATTCCTCACAAACTTTTTATCCCTGTATGTATATATGTACACACAAATGTGTATGTTATATACAGACATCTGTATACACACATCAAGGTTACATTACATATATGTATATACAGTTAGTCCTCCCTATGAACAGGTTCTGAATTCAGTCCAACACAAATGAGACGTATTCAAGGAAAAACTGGGTACAGTGGTACAGGTCTTTAATCCAAGCAAGTGGGAGAAAAAGGCCAGCGGCTCTCTGTGAGTTCAAGGCCAGCCCTGTCCACATAGCAAGTTCCAGGCTAGCCAGAGCTACATCTCAAAAACAAAACAAAACAAAACAAAAAGTAGCAGCGGGAGGGGGCAGTATCATCTGCATTGAACACAGGCTGACTTTGGACTTCATCCCTGGAGCAGTGCGCTGTGAATCGTCTCCGTAGCACCAGCAGTGAACGAGGTCTCAGAAGCCTTCTGGAGATGGCTTGAGCATGTGGGTGGGCAGGCACAGGTTCTGTGCAGATCCCACACCACTGAGCGTCTGCAGTTTGGGGGATCCTCAGAGGATCCCGGAGCTGGTCTCCTGCAAATACCGAGGGACTGCTTTGCAAGTGACTGTAGACAGATGATGGATATCATCTTACTCATACCACGGGTATCTCTCGCACCTGTGTGTAGCTGTGTGAGAACCAAGACATCAGAGCACATGCCAAGGCCAGGGGTTTGCCCAGGGTGGTGAAAGCACCACAATTTCTTGCTCCCCTTTCTAAGGGATCCCTTAGGTCTGGGACCTGCAGGCTGCATATGGCAAGGTGAATGTCATAGGGCACAGGCTCAACAGGCTGCTGAGGGCAGCCTGAAGTATGGCTCGCCAGTAGGCTGGGTCTGGATCCCAGGGACTAAACGTGGATCGGAGCAAAGGTCATTCCTCCTCCTCCTCCCAGGTGACCCTGCACAGGGACCCGGTGCGGAACGACTTTGGCTTCAGTGTCTCAGATGGCCTCCTGGAGAAAGGTGTCTATGTCCACACTGTCCGAGTTGACGGGCCGGCCCAGCATGGAGGCCTGCAGCCCTTTGACAGACTCCTGCAGGTAACTCAGAGGAGCCCCAGCACAGGCCCAGGACAGGGCCCTATTCTCACTGTGAAAGCATGTGGAAAAGCCAGTGGGATGGATCAGGTGATGCTGTTCACACCAGAACTGAGGTTCCACTTGCTGTTGACTCCCTGGTTGATGGAGGGCCCGCCTGTCTAGTAACTGTCCCTCTGAGACACGGGACATCCTTAGACCCCATGATGTAGGAAATCAGCTTGTTTTGTCTGCCTTCACTCTAAAACATTGTATGACAGGTTCTCTTCCCAGAACCAGCCATAGGATCTAACAGAAAGAGAGCCTGGAAAAGAAAGTCTTGCCTGACTTAGCCTCCCTAGGCCGCCCTTCCCTTGTTCCAGCTATTTTTGTTCCCTTGTTGATTTTGTTGTATTTGTACTAAGCATACATAATTTATGTTTTCTCTATTTATGGGTAGGGACAGGACCTCATTTCAGAAAAAATCACACAGTTTTGATGTATCAATGAAAAACACAGCTCTCACTTCAAAGGGGATGAGGGAGTTCACTCTGGAACCATGAGTGACTGAAATCAATAGTTTGTGTTTTGTTTTGTTTTTTTTTAATACTGGTGGATCTATCAGAAACTTATGCATTAGGCCCTAGATGCCATCTGATGCCATTCTTAGTTTGGGGGTTGGTGGAAGCTCATGGTCACTTGATCATTGAAGGATGTTAGGTCCAGGGATAAGGGATAAGGGATGGCTATTCCATGGGACCTCAAGATAAATTCCAAGCTTCGGTCTTGCAATATCCCAACCTCTCTCCAACTCTATAGTCAGTCCTATATGTGCAGCTTCCTTCGAGAACTTTCACTCACCGGGACTCTGTCCCTCGGCTGTGCACTGCGCAGGTCAACCATGTTCGCACGCGGGACTTCGACTGCTGTCTGGCGGTTCCACTCCTGGCAGAGGCTGGGGACATTCTGGAGCTGGTGGTTAGCCGCAACCCACTGGCACAGAGCCGCAGGACACCACGAGCACCAGGCCCCAGCAGTCCCCAGATGCTCTGAGGTCATTGCATAGCTCAGCTGGAGGAGTGGCCCCTACTCATCCACTTGTGGGTCTCAAGATCTCAGACCCATCAGAGTGGCATCTTCAAGTTGGATCTTCAAGATGCTCAGAGAAACCCCAAGGAAAAGGGGTCGGCCCTGCTGCTCAGCCAGGAGAGAGTCAGAGATTTCTCCAGATCCCTTCACAGTCACCGAAGAGCTGCAACAGTAGTGGGGACATTCCAGCTTAGTGTGGGAACTGGAATGGGCTGCCAGTGTTTACCATCCTGGGAGGTTGATCAGCAGGAGGCAGACAGTCCTAGTCTGTGGCGGGAGGCATTTGGTGATCCAGCTATATAGGTGGTACCCAGTACACGGATGGGGACCCTGCCACCAGGAAGGATGTGGCACATTGCGAACACTGTCTTCCTTTCTCCCAAATCCTGGTGTTATGAGAGCCTCCAGAATGCAGCGACCATGTTGGAAAACCCCAACTAGGAACATCTAAGATGCCAGGAAATGCTAGCCCTTTCCTTCAGGTCAGTGGCTCAATCATTTCAGCTCCATGGGTGATTTTGAACTTTAGAGCAGAGCTGTGGCCATCAACCCTCCTGTGCCAAAAAACTAGAGCCCCTGTCTCCCTCCAGAGAAGGGCACTGCTCGGGGTCAAACAATCCAGGAGCATCTACTCACCTGCTATTCCAACAGACCTGGAAAGCCATGGAAATAAGGCTGAGTCACAGCTCTGCCCCCAACCCCATCAGTGGAAGGGAGAAAGAGGAAGAGGAAAAAGAAGCTGGGGTGGAGTGTCCAAAGAGACTATTCAGGGAGGTCCCCACTTCACAGCTTGATGGCCAGCATCCCTTATCTCGGGCTTCCTCTATCTCTACCAAGCAGAACTCTTTCAGCTTCAAGCCGGACACAAGCCACTTCCTAGTGGGCTGGGCTGGTCTCGGGATTGGCTTTGCATTTGCCCAGCTCAAGGTCTCAAGGACCCAGGGGCCTCCAATCTTACCCCATCTCCTCTCTCAGCCTTTGAAGCTCATTGCCAGAAAGACTCCCTGTTCTAGGGGACAGATGGAGGCCCAAGAAGCCATTCTATTCCGGGTTTCCTTCTTGGTTGTGACCTTGAGTGGATCTGAACAGACACAGGGCTGTCTCTAGCTGCCCGCTGAGACTCCTCAGCTCTCTGCTTTCCCTCAGCTGAACCCACAGCCGTTCATGGTGGCTTCCCCAGGGTCTCTCATGTCTGAGTCCAGGCAACCCAGTGTCTCCGCTTTCACTCCCCCAGGGTAAAAAGATACTGCCCATGGCTCATGGGCACCAAACAAACCAAGACCTTCAAGCTTCGAGGGTAGGTGAGTGACACAGCAGAGAGGCGACTTCTGGCCACCAGCACCTGATACTCTCTGATCTTGGGCTGACGGCTCAGCCTCTCTGGGCTTCTGATACATGGCATGACTGACTGTACTCTAAAGGCCTCTTGGGAAATCTGTGTTCTATTCAGACTCCAGGCTCCAAAAATACAAGCACTGCCCTCCCCTCCGGCTGAGCCTCTCCCATCCTCCCAGACATATGCAACAAGGCCAAGTGGGTGGACCTCGTGGCCATGGCCTGAGGCCTTCTTCATATGCAATATCCACCCCCTGGCTTCTCACAGGGGTGTTCGCCCCACACAACGTCCCTAGCCCCCTCTCCAGTGAGCATCCTGCCTGCCTATGCATTTTGGGTACCTCCCCTATGACACCCTGCCCCCACCCCCAGAGCTGTATTTTTCTCTGGCTAAGATTAGAACATATTCCTTGTAAAGTATTTTTCTATGCGGGTTTTCTTAGGGCTCCCAGGAAGCACCCAGCACACTCATGGCTCCACTGGACAGGCTGTTTCTGGTCCGTCTGTGGCCCACGTATAAATCTCTGTCCCACCAGACATCACAGTGACTGGGGGGAGGTGAGTGCTAATGGGGTGAATTTTTAATAAAATTGGTTAAACGCACAAAGAAGGTTGTTTGCTTTATAAAAGTAACAGGCTGGCAAGGTTCAGTTTCTGTGTGAATTGTTCAGCTTCTCAACTTCTTTTCATTGATTCATTTATTCATTCATTCATTAAGTGGTCCATGGAGCTGAAGAGATGACTCGGTGGTTAAGAGCTTTTGGTTCTCTTGCCAAGGACCTGGGTTTGTTTCCATGAACTTACATGGTGGCTCGTAACTCCAGTGTCAGGGGACCTGACACCACCCTCTTCTGACTCCTGCAGGCATCAGGCACACATGTAGTGCACATATATACATACAGACAAAACATTCATACATATAAAATGAAATAAACATTTAAACAAAAATTACTGGGCCACTTGGGGGGCTGGAGATATAGCTTAGAGCTTAAGAGCATTTCCTGCTTTTCTGGAGGACCTGGGTTCAGTTGAGCTTACACCCACCCAGACTTCAGCTCCCTCTTCTGGCCTCCATTAACACTGCACTCACAGGCACATACCCCCCCCCTCGCCCCAACACACAAAAAATAAAAGTAAATCTTAAACAGAAAACAAACAGGTGCTGTGCATCCCGGTGAGTAGTGAGCTAGTCATAGCCTTTTCAGTAGGCATAAAGAACAGTGAAGAAAACACAACCTTCTGGAACAGAGTGGCTGGACTAAGGACTGCAGCCCAGGAGGGGCTTTCTCTGGAGGGATGGTAGTCACAGTGAGAACTGTAGGACAGAAGCCAACCCTGTACAGACCTGGAGGAAGTTTCCCAGGTAGGGGAGACAGGGCAGCAAGGGCAAAGGACCTGTGATATGAGGCGTCTGGCAGGTTCTAGGGCCCAGAGGGGTGGTAGCAATGGAAACCAGGCTTCGGGTTGGGTTTTGTTTTAGCCTGTGCAGCCAGGGCACCTTTGGCCTTGGTGAAGGGAGGTGCCACGTGAGTAGCAGCCCGCAGGTCTAGCTGTTGCTCCCAAGTCTTGAGGATCTAGGGCAAGGTAAGGTCACTTGTTCTGGGTCCAGAGAACAGGGCCAGGCCCAAGGAATGGGGGAATTTGCAGATCTAAGGGCAGAGAGAAGCTGTTCTCTCAGGTGAGCTCCTTGTCTTGGGGAGTCTGTAGCAGCGAGGGCCAGCACCGTCCACACAACCTATGTGCCAAGCACAGCTCTCAGCTTTGCAGGTACAGTCAGGATCCTCCTGGCAGCCTTCAGAGGACGACAGTATCCTCATTACAGAGGAGGGACCAAGGCACTGAAAGGTGCCGAGACTTGCCTGAAGGAACACCGGGGGAGCCATGGTCCAAACAAAAGCCAACCAGGAGGGGAGGCAAACACTGACCATCAAAAAGCCTGTGGGAACACGGTGGTGAGCTCCTGGCACCACCCGGGAGCAAGCCTCCTGTCTGTGAGCTTCCTCTCAGCAGTTCTCATTTCTGCAAATGCAGGGAACATCCCTTATATGAAAAACCTGAACTCCAAAATGCTCCAGAATCTGAAACTGGAAGCATTGATACCCTAACATGTGGATAATTCACGCCTGACATCATGTAACAACCCAGCCAAGACAAAGATTGTTAGAACAGAGGAAAAAAAAATAGTTCTGTGACTGTCTGATTAAAGTAAGCTGTATTAGAAATGGCCAGCCAGCAGCTTCTCCCAAAGTTGGAGTTTCAGAGAACAGCCCCTCATTGACTTTTGAGGTCCCTTTTATGGGGAAGGGTCATGGTTGATAGAATACAGCTGTTGAGATAATCAGCTGTTAGCACCTGGGCAGAAGAGTGGGGGACCCAGGGCTCAAGGCTGTTTGTGGGGTAGATAAGTGCAAGAACGTATCATGTGGAAGGGGAGGCATCAAGGTATCTGGGAAGACACATTTTTATAAGGCAAGAGGGCAATTATATATCGCAGGTTCAGGAGTTTAGCAAGGCAAAGGGGTAGGTATATATCATGGGGTCACAAGTTCAACAGAGGTTGAAAAACATGGTTTTCAGAATACATCATGCTTGGGAAATGGAAACTTGTTCCTGTAAAGTAAGGAGACTTGATAATGTATAAAAGAACAATGTGTTCCTGTTTTGGTTTTACAGTGCCAGCTGTGTGGGGTGGAGATGGTTCAGTCCAGGTGATGTACTTGGCTTACAAGCATGAGGACCCAAGTCTGATCATCAAAACCTGTACGAAAATGCCAGGCAGGGCCTAGAGAACAGTTTAGTGGTTGAGAGCTCTTGCCGCTTTTCCAGGAGAAGAGGTTTGGTTCCCAGCACCCACATGACAGCTCACAACTACCTGGAACTCCTTCTTCCAGGGACTCTGATGCCCTCTTCTGGCCTCTGTGGGCACTGCACTCATGTGCACATAAAACCACCCCACCTCAAGTTTTTAAAAAGCCAGGTGAAATCGTTCTTGCAATCCCTTAGCTTTGGAGGGGAGACAAGTGAATGCCCAGGGGTCCCCAGGCCAGCTTATTCTAATTAGCCAGTCCCAAGTTAGTGAGAGACCCTGTCTCAAAAACCAAGATCAGCAAAATGCTCTTAACAGCTGAGCCATCTCTCTAGTCCCAGTGGAATCCCTTTATAAACTGTAGAGTACATGCCAGAATGTAGAGGTGAACTCTAAAACACTCCACACGTTCTTGGATTTTAAAAAGGAAATGTTTATTGTTGTGTTACAAGGTGATTATAAACTCCTCTAAAAAAAGCAAAGATGGATTTAAAATATCAATATACATATTCATCTAAAAAGCAAAAGAGGAAAAAAAACCCGAAACCCTGCAAAATGCAGGGTCGTCATCATTATACATCAATACACAGAGCTTGTATACTGCAAGACAAGTCACACACCAAGGATCCTTCAAACATGAACGCTCCTCCCCTTGTTGGTTGGTTTCAGGTTTTGTTTTGTGTGTGTGTGTGTGTTTGTTTTTTAGTTTTTTATTTTTTACAAAAGTTTAAAATATCTTAAAAATATTTTGAAGTTTTAAAAAATGTCCTGATGAGCGAGACATAATTCTGAAGGAGGCAAAACCCATGTTCTCAGCTTTCTCTTGTGCTAAATACAGTCACAGTTGTTAGGGATTGAAAAGATTAATTGGGTTTAAAAAAAAAATGGAGCTACCATCTCATTTTGAAGCCAAATATATAACAAGATGCTCTGTCCTTCAGGGAACATGCCAGAACATGCCTGTAATGACACCACCACCACCCCTCCTCCCTCCCAGAGAGCATGGAAAACCAGCTTCCTGCGAAGACCTGACTCCTGGGAGGTCAGCATGGAGGAGGAGCGGTGGGAGCACTGCTCTGGCTTCCGGGGCACCCCTCTCCATCTAGGGGTATCTGGGTTTGTTTTGTGTGTGGTTTTGGACTTGATGAAGGAGAGGTGTGCACACAGAGGTATTTACAGTGTCCGTAGGGACAGGGGTCTCAGGTTTGAGTGGGACTGTGAAGGGCTTTCTCTAAGGTGCCTTCCTGGCTTGGGTCTGCATCTTGGAGAGAGGAACCAGGCTGGCTGTTTAAGCCTGTTTCAGCTGGTTGCCTAGAGCATTGCCCCATCCAGAAGGGCAGGGCTGGAATGCTGTTGGCCTCATTAGTGACAGCCTGTGATAGAGAAAGCCCCTTCCTATACAGAGGAGAACACATGCTGCTTTCTCCTCATGCTTTGCCATGGTCTGCATGGCCTTCCAGGGTGGGTTAGGGAGCTGAGGTGAGGACTGAGGGCCAGAGGCTTAGAGAGAACCCACCATATGATCTTACCAAGAGGGAAAGAACCCCTCTCAGGCTACTCCTGCAAAGCCTTGGACTGCATGGAGGCCAAAAGCCTGCCTAAGGCTTTTCACAGTAGATGTGTCTTTGGCCCTCAATTTCCTGTGGTGCAATTTGGGAGTAGTGGTGTATCAATTCCTGGTTCCCATAGGTTTTGGGGAGGAAGGAAGGATAACATTGGGCTGGGGCGAGCAGGAGAGGATGGTCGTAAGTGGGTATTGCTCTCTGCTCCATGAGCATGGGGGCAGGGGGCCCTCATTAGTTCTGGCCTTTGGTTGACAGGGAAGGCCGGACAATTTACTTAGAAAATGCCCTGGTCCTGCCTTCCCTCTGCCTACACCTTGGAGAGCCTGGAGCTACTAATGACTCTAATGTCCAGTTCCACTCAGTCACGTTTTAAGTCTCTCCTACTCTAGGACTCAGTTTTTCTGCTTACAAAGGTGCCTTGGATTGGGGGCCCTCTGAAGCCGTCCACAGTGCCCAGTAGGGATCTTCCACTTGGGGGCTAACATAGCTCTTAGGACCAAATAACATCTCCCAGGAGAGTCCTCCTGGGCCCACCCTGGTCCTCCTCTAAGCCTGGCAGTGGGCTTTGCTTCCCGTCTATATCTCACAGGCAAAATCTGGCCTGTTCCAGGCAAGGGCTGGCAGGTGTACAGTTTAGCCCTCTCTCCAAGGAGCACATGGACCAGAGTCACGAGCTCTACTTCAAAATGTTACTTACACGCAGACATGGAAAGACAAGCATCACAACAAAGGTTGTCAGGACCAGGGGTAGGATGAGAGTGGTGGAATTGAAGACAGGTGCAGGGACACTGTTGTGGAGTGGGCACGGGAGGCTGCTGGCCTTCCATCCAGGTGGGGCCTGGGGACTTGGCCTGCTGTGTCTTTGGTCTAGAATTTGATCTGGGAATGATATAAAAGGCCTTTCTCAGGCCATTTCCAGAATGGTGCCATTTGTCTGCCAACCCAAAATACTGAAGGCTCGCCAGAGGGGTGTGCCTGGCAGAGGGGAAGGGTAGACGGGCATGACCACAGACTTTGCCGCAGCTGGACGAGCCCCCTCTCTGTACAGTTCATCTGTCTTCAATCACCCACAGTGGTTACTCTTAAGGTTCCATAAAACAAAAGAAAACCTGGGCATATTACAAGTCGGTAAAAATCAGGGAAGGAGAGCAAACAGAAATACACAGGACAACAGGAACACGGTAGAATCACGGGTGGCTGAGTCAGCAGCCACTGGAAGAGGACTAGAGGGTCACTTGGCAGAGTACATTGCTTTGGAGACAGAAAATTGTGTACATTTGTCAAAGAGGTTCAGGATGGCACAGTTGGGCCCAGTGGAGGCTGGGGTGAAGGTGTAGCGCCCTCTCCTGGTTCAGAAGGAAACAGCTCTGCCTGAAATCAGGCAGCTCTGGGGTGCTGGCCTCATCTCTGTGGAGACAACTTCAAACCTACAAAACTTCCCTTTGTCTTCTCTCCAGCTCCTCATGGGCAAACACCTGTCCAACAGCCACTGCGGTGGCTTGGACACAGTATCTGAGGTCACTACCAAGTGACCTCTGTATTTGAACTCAGATCCGTTAACATCCAGCACCTACAGCCGTTACTCTGAGCATTCCTTTGCTGGGTGCTGAATGACTCTGGGTTGGCGTCCTTAACAAGAGTTTGCCAAAAGGCAAGGAAGGAAAGTGTCCTCCTGGGGTACACTTGCCAGTTTGGGGTACACTCATCCTCCTGAGCTAATATACTTTGGTCCACTGGCCCTCACCAAAATACATTCTGCTTGGGGAATGCCCTGATCACCACCCACCATGACTCCATTCGACTACAGCAGACACTTCCTGACTCTGAAGCCCAGGCTGGACCCAGGCGACTATACTAAAAGCTCAAGAAAGGACAAGGTTTCTGCCTAAGCCTGCTGAGGCACCCAGAACTGAGACCTGCTCTCACCAGCCCCTTCAGACTTCCCATTCCTGCCTCTGAGACCCAGTGGTTCAGACAATCTTACTGACTACCCACCCTCTAAATCAAAATTAAAAGGAGGGTATTTGGCCCTTGGTACAATGGCTTCCGCTGTTCTCAGAACCAACCCTTCATGCTGAGGGTGGGTTATTATTTTGGTATCCTTCTTGTTGACTGAGAAGGAGTGAGGGGTGTCCCCAGAGCCCTGCTCTCTCCTGCCCCTCAGGTCTGTTCAGCTAGTGGGAGCTCCCTCTCCTCAACTGTGTTCTTCCTCCTGAACCAGCCCAGAAGGGACTACACCTTCCCTGAAGATGTATCTACCACCATAGGAAAAATCCACCCAGCATGGAGTATTTTTTTTCTCTTTTTTTTTTTTTTTTTTGTTTGCTTTTGGGCAGAACCTTCTGCCAGCTATATAAGCACCGAAGAATTGCTTTTGAAAACGAGATCCATTGCTGGCAAGACCAATTCAAGTGGTAAAGTATATGACAGACTCTAAGTATATATAGTCATATGTTAAAAAAAAAATACAAAGGAAAAATTTACCAAGTTCCCATAAAATACATCAAAATCAATATGAAAGTCCATCCTCTCCCTGGGACGTAGGCCCATGGGTTATCCTTTTTGTACAAAATATCCCCCAAATCAAAACAAAATACACATATACAGACACACACACATGATACACATACACACACATACAGTAACATTTTCTGTGACAATTAAAAAAAAAAATCCTAGTACAAATATAAAGCTCTGTAAACCTGGTCCTATGAGAATCTAACGTTAGTAAACAGCAGGAAAGCGGCGCCTGTCACATGGCCCGGACCCTCACATCATGGTCTCCACAATGACGTGACTGGGTTTCATGAGTGCGCCGTTCATGATGGTTGAGCGGGAGTTGAAGGGTGTGGCCCCCTCTCGCTCCACAGCCCAGCGGTTGGGATCCCTGGGGGTTATCAGGTATTTGATTCTCTGCAGAAGAAAGATGATGAAGGATCAGAAGGAGGAGATGAAGGAGGTTCCTTCCTACCCACCTCCTGAATAACCCAGGTACTTGCTATATGTGGCATCTGGCCAACTGCCACCCTTTCTGGACTTTTTGTTGATAGGTTGGGGGGGGGGGAGAGGGATGGTCCTGATGTCCTACAGTAGTTTCCACAGCCAACCCCTGCACTTGTACTTAAAGACAGGGCACACGGATGACCTCTCCGTGCAGATTTCTTTCCCCTGAGGAGCTGAGTTGTGTCACCCTGTGGTTTGTTCACGCTGGTCTCTCTGACCTTCCGCTTCAACAGTATGACTTCCAGTTGGATAACTGATATAACTAGCCCCCTCCCCCACCTTCTCCAAGAAGAAATTTATACTCCTTGGCCTCCCAGAGCCTGTGCTTACTTTGGAAGGCAGTTCCTCATAAGCAGCCCCTTCTCCTGAAGGGTTGCCTGGGAGCCCACTGCAGGGAGGATTCTGCCCTTTCAGATAGGAGACTGCTGGAGAATTCTCAGACCCTCTAGACATGGAGCACAGGCTTCTCAGGGTGGTGACTGATCATGGAATTGGGAAGAAAAGAGCCCTAGACCTCTCCAGGGACTCTAGGAAGTCACCAGCAGAGCCAGGAATGTAACATGGCTCCTCCTTCCTACCTCCTGCCCACTTCCTGCCAAGTGTCTGCTCACGCTGAAATGGAGTTAAAAAAGAAAAAGAAAAAAAGAAAGAAAAGGCCCTCCCTAGGTATTTACATTCAACTACGGCGCGTTACTTAAAGCCTGAATGTGTGAGCCCTTTTGTTCTGGGGAGAACCTGCTTCTTTAGAAAGGCATTATCTCACTTAAGAATCCACATTTTCTACATTTCCACATGCAGCGGGGCGGGGTGAGACCTAGCAACCCCAGGCCAGGCCTCTCCCAGTAACACCTGTGTTGCTCTGAGCAGGCCGATTCCTCCTCACCCACCTGGCCTGCTGGCTCACCTTCAACCCTGCCTGCCTCCCTTACACTGGCACACGGGACTCCATAAGCAAAGTGGGGAAGTACTACTTGCCACTGGCAGCCACTGGGGATGTCTGGAACCCTGGTAGGGTTGGAGACCCAGATGTGCCACTAGCTACTTCACAACTGGGAAGCCCTGGACAGCTTGTCCTGCCAGAGGGGCCATACAGCTCGCTTTAGCTGTGGGGAGACAGCCTTCTCTGCTGCTCACCCCCCACACAGCTCACCCTCAAAGAACCTGAGCACACGGGCCAGATCAGCCTCTGAAAATCAGTCCTTAAGCCAGGCAGTGGGGCCTCTCTACCCATAATCCCAGCCCTAGGGAGACTGAGGCAGGAGAAGCTGAATGTTTGAGGCCAACCTGAACTATATAGTGAGTTCTAGGCCATCTTGGGCTATAGATTTAGATACTATCTCAAAAAGCAAAGCAACAACAACAAAAACAGTCAGGCTTTCAAGAGACTCTACCCCAGCCAGGCACGTTGGCACACGCCTGTAATCCCAGTACTCAGAGGTAGGCAGATGTAGGTGGATCTCTGAGTTCGAGGTCAGTCTGGTCTACAAAGTGAGTCTAGGACAGCCAAGACTACACAGAAAAACCCTGTCTTAAAGAGAGAGAGAGCCTGCCCCAACTGCTACAGAAGCTGTCTAACCAAACATACCCTGATAGATCCTGCCACATCCAAGTAACTCATGTCTGGGTGGTAATGACCTTCTAATTGACCCAGGTTGGCTCAGGGCACCAGGGGCTACCTGGAAGGTTCAGAGCAGGCGCTGCAGCTGCCCTGTCTGTCCTGCAGCCCACTATTTCAGCACTAACAACAGAGATGGCTCTGTGGTTAATTGTAGGGGAGCTGGGGAACTAGCCCTAATCTTCTACACTCTAGGGGGCCCCAGGGTCTCAGACCTGCATGTGTCCCCTGGCTCCTTCCTCTCCTCTCCTCTCCCAGCCAACAAAGCCCCTCCAAGGGAAGAAGCCTGGGCCAGCTCAGGGGGAAGCCAGAGCCCCAGGACATCCTGGCTCCAGATTCTTTTTTTGCAAGAGAATAAAAACAGCCCAGAATAAAACTGTGGGGCCTTGGAGCCGGCCCAAGCGCAAAGGTTAAAGTAGATTCTGAGAAAGGGATTTCTTGGAAAGAGCAGGGGACTGCCAGGCCTGGAGGCTCCTGCCTGCATTGTGGGAAGAATTCCTGAGGAGGCTAGTGGAGGGGAGAGGGCACCATGAGGAGACAGAGGCTGGGAGCAGGGCAGAGGTGGTGGCACACCCCAGCACAAAGGGTGGCATGCTGGTGGCAGTGCTGGGCTTTTCCTCCAGAACTCATGTCCTGTCCTGACTCAGAACAGAGATCCCACACCCTTTAACTTGGCACATGAGGCTACTATCCCCTCTCCAGCCTGGCCATTAACCCTCTGTACTCCACATCGGGACCATATTCCACCTCATACTATGTTGGGCTTATTCCTCTTAAGTCCATTGCCCACATTAAATGTCACCCCATGCCTTCTCCAGTGTGAATGGCACCTGTCCCTGATTGCCCACAGCATACTCCTGCCTTGGATCCCAAGCCTCAGAGAGGGCAAGCATCTTGCCTAACATCACACAGAAACTGACACTAGCTGTCTTCCACCTCCCATCACCCATGCCCCACGCTCACCACGCTGATCGGTCCCTCCGTCCGGCAGATGAGGATGATAACAACCAAGGGGATACACACCATGGAGGAAAGGGCCAGGCCCCAGCCCAGCCCGATTGCCCAATCAGGGTACACGTAGACTTTGTTGTAGGTCAGGGGTACATACTTGACAACAGAAAAGATGAAACATCCCTGTGGAGAGAGAGGCCAATTAGAGGATCCCTGGGCATTTGAGAGCAGGATGGGCCCTCTCTGGGACAGGACTTCTCTCTCCTTCCCGTGGAGATGGGGTGGTACTAATGCATTACAACTCTTCCCCAGGGCACACTGAAGCAAGTCACCTGCTCATTCTCCATGGTTCCCCAGGTCCTTTGGAATACCAACCATATCATCTGTCTCCATCCCTCAGGACTCTTTCTAGCTCTTCAGCATGTGCTCAGGGCCTTAACACAGGCTGTTTCCCTCTGCCTGTCCCTTTTTTCTTCATCTTTTCACCCGACTTTCGGTTCAGCACACTGGCCTTGCTCACCCAGGCCCCAATTTCTCCTTCCAGAAGCCATGTGGCTCTGACAGCCAGAGTTCAGTAGTTTCCCTCCCTCTGGATCTTCAACCTTCCTAACCACACAACTCTTTATATTAACTGTATTAGTGCCTCATGTTGTGGTGACCACCCCCCCCACCACCATAAAATTGTTTCACTGCTACTTTATAACTGTAATTGGCCACTGTTATGAATGATAATGTAAATATCCGTCTTAGATGACCCCTGAGAAAGGACTGCTCAAGCCCCAAAGGGGTCGTGACCCACAGGCTAAGAACCGCTGCTCTGAGCATCTCTATTTTAACACCAGATGCGGCTCTAGGCGCACACAGCAGGTACTCAATAAATGTCCAAGGCCTGGATGAGAGCCAAGCAGCCAGCAGCCTCAATGCCATTGTCACTCTGCACACTGGTAACCAGGTCTGAGTGACAGGGTAAAGAGGAGGGTGGAGTGAACCCTGAACCCTAAAGGTGTACAGAGTCCACCTTTGCCTTTAAGAGGGGCTCGGGCAGAGCTACCCCAGACCCTTCTTCTCAGAATGAGGCATCCCAGGGAGAGGCGTGGGGGAAAACAGTCCATTACTCACTGTCTACAATAAGGTCTGCTGGGAGACAGTGGTGCAGGGTGAGGACAGGTGGCCTACGGGGCCTACCCTTCTCTGCTGCTTTCCCTAAGCAGAGGTGGGCACCCCTGGTCTTTACCTAGCCTTTCCAGTAAGGAACCTCATTGTGCTACGGGAGTGCTGTCCACCTCTGGTCCAGGCAACTCCCCCGAGTGGAGAGAGAAGGAAACCGGGGGGGGGGTCAGTGTGAGCGGGACCCCAAGAATGGTGTGAATGAGGATGGGAGTGCTGGCCTAAGTCCAGCTGATTGCATCTCTGCTTGTCTTGGGCCTCCAGCTGCTGTCTGTACTCCTTTGACTTTGGTGGGGGGTGTATGTGGTGAGCGCCACAATGTGATACCCTTAATCACACTCATCAGATTCTAAATGTCACCTGCCACTAAGGCCCCACATCAGGGTGTCCTTGTCACAGAGGTGGGGAAACCGAGGCCCAGACAGAGAAGCGAGTTAGCATGTCCGCGTGGTCTGTTCTGGGAGTAGAGGTCATGGGAGAAGGGACATGTTAATCCCTAAGCACTGGTTCAAAAGTGAAGGACGTTTGGACTCCCCGAGGTGCTGGCCAGAAAGAGCAATCCAGCGGGGACACCCCCACATGCAGATCCCAGGGGCGTTGGCTAGTATTTTTTATGGAAGCCCAAGGGTCCTTATAAGTAGAGCCCTTACAAGAAAGACCTCACTGAAGGTACCCATCAAGGCCAACTCCAAGGTGGTGGGCAAAGAAGCAGCCTGGCCTACTGTCCCCAGAACTGCCCTTCCTGTTTCCTCTTTTTCACAAATCCCTATTGGTCCCACAAAACTCTACTCAACCAAGGCAACCTGCCCCAACTCTCCCAGATATGGCTGGAGCAGGCTTTACCAGAGGCCACCCCCAGGAGATGCTAAACAGAACGCGGGTTCACAAGGTGAAAATGTCAGGCTGGGGTAAGACTTACAACACAGAGAACTGGAGTGATGATAGCCCAGCTGTACTTCATCCAGGGCCCAGGCCGATAGCCAATCATGTCCTCAATACCGTCATAGAAGTTTTCACCGCCTACAAGAGATAGCAGTTGGCCCCTGGTGACTCAGTGGCCAAAGCCAGAATAGCCCTAGGGAACAATGCAGTCCCCTGGGTGGCTCTAACTACCAGCACTGTGTCTCCTCCACAAGCATGGCCGTGTGACGTTCAAATGCAACTGGATACCTGCATTTTGCTGGAAGTCTTAGACAAAGCCTACATCTTAGTGTGGCCAGCCTCAGCTCCCTAAGAGGTCAAAATGCAACATTTCTGGATCAAATAGTAGGTTGCCATAGGCTCTGGTATGACAGTGCCTTCAGTGGGATTATCTGTGATAAGCGCAAGGAGCCTCCCGGAGTGAGTATTCCAGACAAGGGAAGTTTTCCCACTAAATTCTCTGCCCAAATGAACAGCATGAAAAAAGATATGCAAACATGTATACTCACCATATATCCAGGCAATAACAAAACATTCAAAGAATGCAACCCACAAAAGGCATACACCACTAGCTGCATAGTAGTCAAAGAGTTGAAACACATACATGCCACCCTGTGAAGAAAAAAAAAAAAAATCAAAGATGAACTTGGTTTTTATATGGTCTCCAATTCCCTTCATATACAAAGAGCTATGGCAAATCAACACAACATTTTTTTTTTTAAATTCTGAAGAAAAATAGGCAAAAGGTAGGATGACCAAATACAGGTATTAAAAAAAGGGGGGGAGGGGATATTTCAGGGCCAAGGGTGGTGGTGGCTCATAGTACTTAAAGCAAATACTCTAGAGGCCAAGACAGGTGAACTGCTGAGAGTTCAAGGCCAGTTAGGGCTATATCACAAATTCAGCTTCATATCTGACAAAACACGGGGTTGGAGGAAAGAACAACACACCTTAGCAATGCAAAAGGTCACAGAAGTCAACACACACAGGAGGTCTTAATAAACAAGTGTGGTCAAGTTCCAGGAGCCTTGCTTGGTGACTGGGTGTTATCTGACCTTAGAGGGGTGCTCTTGCGAGCACGCCCCTAAAAGTTTCTCCTTCTGGTAAAGAAAAGTGGTGAAGGACCAAAAAGGGTTTGGGGTAATGACTGGCAACCTTCTCGAGACCTCAAGCAGGTCAGTGTATTGGGGACAGGAGAGCAGGCTCTGGGGGATACCAGACCCATCTACTCTTATCTGTCCTCTCTCCAGCCACTGAAACCTCTGGTCTTAACCTTTCTATTCCTACTATTTCTATTTCTACTCCTGGCTTCTCTTCCTCCTATTTAAGGTATGGTCCCTGCCCTGTTGGAACAGCATACATTCTCCTCATCAGATGCCCACACAGGTGGTAGAGCACTTGCCAAGCAAGTGACAGAGCCTTTGTTTGACCACAATATCTAAAAAAAAAAAAAGGTGGGGGAAGCTTCATGGTCATTTGAGATCAGGACAGATTGGGGCCAAGCTACAGGGGGTGTGGAAAGGGAACCCCACACACACACATACTCAGGCCCCTCTCCCAGCTGCTGCCTCCTGTGGCCTTGAGAAATCCAAAAGTAGAGAGGGAAATCCCTCCCACCATCCAGAGTGACAGTCACCTACCTCTGTCACCATCGTCAGCCCCAGCAGGTAGCTGATGCAACACACGATGGCGATGAAGATTTCCCGACGATAACCCTTCCTTAGGAAGGACGGGTAAAGATCAACCAAGGATGTGATCTGTCCTTCGACTTCAACAAACTGAGGGGCAAAAGAGAGAGTGGGAGACCAGGTGTGGGGGAGGAGCTCAGAAGAAGGGCTGGGCATGTCTGACAAAAGATAGGAGAAGAAGCCCTGTCCTGTGTCCTGGGCTACATCTCATGAGACCCACCTGAAGTCCGTGTAGCCAGACCCTGGGCCATGTAGGTAGCTACCATGGTCTGTGGTCCAAGCAACTCAAGAAGTATGGCCGTGCTCAGGTCATTCCCACCCTCATCACTGGAGACTCATGGGAGAGCACCTGTTTCTCTAGGATGCCAGGGCCAGCTCTCTGCCCTGATAAACTTGAGGGTGAGTGTGTGGCCATGGCAGCCTTGGTCAAGGCTGGTGCCACACCCATGGAAGTAATGACTGCCTAACTTGGCCCTTCACAGGGCTGCTCAGCCAGAACACGATAAACAGGTCAACTGTGCTTTGTCCCTACACACCTTGCCTTTTAACAGCAGCATAAAACTACACCCTCTGGACACATCACACTTTACCTAACGAATGACACCGGCAACAACATTCCCTGCTATCAGTCTTTGGGCGGGAAATACGTATGTCTGTCTTGGAAGTATTTGGGGGTTTGAGAGCCACAGAAGTGCTTAAACTAAAGGAGCCTGAACTATGCTGCTCTGAATCGTTAAAACATTGAGATGCTAAAGGCTGGAGGTATAAACACCTGGCAGAATGCTCACCTAGCATGCAAAGGCCCTGGGTTTGGTTCACTGCATAAACCAGGAGGAGCAGCACACCCCTGTAACCCCAGCACTCAGGAGGTAGAGGCCAGCCTGGTCTACATGAAATGCCATCTTGAAATAAAAAGACAAAAAAGGTTTGGGGACAGAAGTCTCCCCAGTCCCTGAATTCCTTTGAGAAAGATCCAACCTTGGAGGCCTTTAGGGGGTGGTGAGGGAAAATGCAACGATGGACAGGATCGGAGAGAAAATCCCTTCCATGTTCCCAAGGGGACAGCACTCTCCAGCTAGGATTCGGGGACAAGATGACCCATAAGAGGCTCTTATGCAGAGCTCTGAGAGAGGGGGTTGGAGTTTTTGCCCAAATGGGGATTTGAACCTGAAAAGCAACTGAGTTGTGGTGTAACTCGAAGCCCCAGTGCTGAGCTACAAAAATGGGAATTAAGATGAAAGGGTGTGACTCAGAGCCGAGATAGACCCCTCAGCCTCAGTTTCTCTGGCTGCAGAAAGGTCACAGTGACCCCCAGGCTGGAACAATTCAGGGACAGAATCTACTGTATAAATCTGGGTGCGGTGGGCTGGGAAAGAACGTGGACAAAGCCCTGGATCCCATCTCCAGCACTACAAATAAAGAAAGCTGTTGTGCTGGTGCAGGGCCTGAGGCACAGCCTCACTCTTGGAGGATGGAATAGTTCCAGGGGAAAAGCCTGACATTAGACATGCTCCTTGTCAGTGCGCTGCGCATGGGAAAAATGGCCATGCGACACCTGGCACTTGGTGTCTGTCCTCTCACACAGAAGGACTCTCTGTACCTCCATGTGGGGACAGCTTCTGCAAAGCCCTCCTATTCCTCCAAGAACATCCCCAGGCCAGCTTTCACAGCCCCTCACTGAGCCCTGTTCCCCCAACACACACACAAGAAACCACTCATGGCCACCTCAGGCTGGGAAGGTTAAGAGCCTACATGGCCTCTTTGGAGCCATGGTGATGTCACGCTTAGCCACTTATTAACTTGTGTTTTTGTTTTCTTCTTCCCCTCTGAGCCTGGAAGATGTTCTAAAAGCCACTAAAAGGCACTGCATGGGGTCTGCTCCCAGGGCCAAGCTCTCGGAACAGGAATCATTAACAGAATCTTGCTTGTTTACAACAATGTCTGCCCATCACCAATTGCACAAGGATTTGTTTTTCTGGCTCCGAAAAGTTTTCCCTGTCTTCTCCGTTAATCTGACCTCCTTGGCTGACAAGTCTGGCACTGTGTTCTTGACCTTGCTAGCTGCCTCCTCTCTCTGGACTCATTCTGGTTTGGGGTCCCCAGGGACCAATCCTGACAGGGCCGTTGAAGGCTGTACCCTTAGGAAGGCTGATGAGATCTCACAGCCTATTTCAATTTGATGGACTTTTTCTGAAGCAGCTGGATCCCAAACCCAGGCCACACAGGAGTCTCTCCTGCCTTCCCACTTTCTCTAGCTGTCCTGAGCCCAGGACCACTAACCCCATACACATCACATTCTAACTCCTGTAGTCTCAAAAATACCCAACAAAAAGACACCCCCTTCTGGGAAAGAGACCTACAAGCTCCCGTGAACATCATAGGTACCTGAATTCTCTATACCTGGCACTGAGCCTCGTGCTTCACAAACTATACCCGTTAACTGAGGCTCAGAGGGAAGATGGGCGATGTGGCCATTGTCACACACAACAACGCTACCTCTCCTGAGCTAGATGCAGGCTGGCTGTCACCAACACTCTCTGTCTCCTATGGAGCCCTAGCAGGGGTCTGGGGGGCAAGATGTGAGATTCAGAAGCACAGGAAAAAGGCTGGGGGGCATGGCTCAAGGGTAGAGTACCTATGAAACCCTGGGTTCCACCGAAAAAAATAAAAATACAGGTAAGGCAGATGTTACAGCAGCCAGAGGATGGAGGACAGGCTGGTCTAAACCAGGAGCAGTATGCCAAATGTGGTTCAGATTTTCTGGACATACTTGGGACTGTGGTGGCCTCGACAATAATTGACGCATGCGCTGCATTACCATATCCCCAGCCATCCTCATCTCCTTGCTGGGGTAACAGCCTTGAGCACTGGAGTGGAGGGTCTCCTCCCATTGAGCTGAGGCCTTTCTCAACCCGGGGCCCTGGAGGAACCAGGTTGAAGCCCCTGAGGTGGGAGTTGGAGGAGGAAGGGCCTGAACACACTTCAGCTTCTCTAAGGATGGCTTCTCACAGCGAGGCTGCCCCTCTGAGCACCACAGCTCCACATATTCATACCTGGCTGTCCAGTCCGAGCAAGAGGAGCATAATAAAAAACAGAATGGACCAAAAGGTGGGCAGCGGCATCATGGTCACAGCTTTTGGATAGGCAATGAAGGCCAAGCCAGGACCTAAGGGAGAGAAACGGGGAGGGGACACAGGAGGACACAGGTCAGCACCATGCTACTCAGAACCTTGGGCCTCACAGACCACTCATGTCTGAGTGGGAAGGAGGGTCACCTAAGCCCAAACTGCAGGAGGAGCCAGGGAAAGAGACCAGTGGGGCTCGGGTGGGGCCCCATGTAAGCATTTGTCTCCTATTCAGCACATGGCTTCCTCTCAAATGAATCTAAACCCGTATAGACACAGGATCCTAGGAGCAGGGAGTGGGACTGAGCCTGGGGCTCAGGCAGCTAGAGATCTGGGAAAAGGAGGACCCACCCCCCCACACCAAAGCCGCACACTGACACTGGCTGGAAGGAAAGCTGTGGTTATCTGATTTGTGAAACCCTTCTTTGCAATGAACCGTTTCTATTTTTGAGTTAATGGCTAAAACACTGCTTGACTGGAAAGGAGAAAAAAAAAAGGGGGATTCAGAAGCATGTCCAGCAGAGCCACATGGCTCTTCAAAAGGGCATACCCATGCGGCCTCTGTCCCCCACAGGTACCCAAGTTCACACAAGGCAAGGTAAAACCAGCCAGGCCTGGCACTGAAGGGAAGCAACATGGGGCAGGACAGGTTCCCAGGCCCAGGAGACTAGCCATATCTCAGTCCTCACCCACCACGTCCTCTCTCTATTTTTTTTTGGGGGGGGGATCAGTTTCCCCTACCTGAAATATGAGGGTCAGGTGGCCCCAGGATCCTTATGTTCAGATTATCAGAGGGGGATACCACTGCCCAGAAAAGGGAAGTGGGATCTTATTAACAGGGAGCTCTGGCCAGACCCAGAGGCAGAGGCGGACAAGAGCTCTGTCCGCTCTGAGCACATCTCAGGAGTCGTTTGAACGTTAACGTGTCCTGCTTGCAAACATCCCGCCCCCAGCAAGTGCCTGAGGGAGATTTGCTAGCTGGTACTTGAGGGCTGACAAACTAAAGTGAAACCAACTGCCAGGAACAAAACAAACCAATCAAGAAGAAATACAGGCTGGACGGCAGTAGCTTTGGACAATGTTTTACACTTTAAAGCAAACATCAAAACTGAATGAGTGACTTAAGAAGGCAGGGGGGGTGGTGGTGAGGAAGGAATCCAAAAAAACCAATTTTGCAAAACACCTGGAACTAGAATCCTCTCAGTAAAGCATCAACAACCTCAAGCGTGGCAGGAGAGGGCGAGTCTCACATGCCATCTGCTCAGCCCGAAAAACAACAACAACTTGGAGCAGCTGCTGGGCGGTACGTAGAAGGTGGTACTAGAAGATTCTGTGAGAAGAAGGGGTGTGGCTGCTCACCAAGCCGAAAAGCTGCTTGAATGAGCAAGACTAAGGGGAGAGGGCCGGGTGCAGAACACACACTTCCCACCCAGGATATCCTGAAGCACATCTGGAATCAAGTGAAGAACTGAAAGCATTCTGAACCCCCGAAAGTCCAAAGCTCTGGCCCTGCTTTGTCCACCCCAAGAATGAAGAATCAGGACTAGCCAGCTACAAGACAGAGGTAAAAATGTGGTGTTTTCCTAACACCTCTGCACCAGGTGCTACGAACAGACTCGATTCACTTGTTTTTACCCTTCACTTTAGATTTTCTCAAGCCACCCTCCGGAGAGGGGCCGAGGGCCCTTCTCTCTAAAGCCACAGTGAACTCGAGAGGGTAGAAGCCGAGATGCTTAGGCCACTCTTATGCCGGCCAGCTCAATGTGCCAAGTCTTGGTTTCCCTTGGCTACGCAATACCCTCATTCAAATGCACTTTTCTTTGTTATGGTGCTTGCCAAAATCTTTTGAAGTCACTGTCTCTCCTGCTGTGCTGGCTGTTCACACATTGCTGTGGGAAAGGAGTGATGAGGACGAGGTCTTTGAAGTGGGCAGAAGAAGAAAAACAAAATAACAAACAAAAACAACTCAGGCTGACCACTTGTACGATGGGAAATGTCCTTTGTGCACAAAGATTTCTTTGATGGGTCCTCATCTTTCTCCCCTACCAAGTCTCCTCTGTGCCCTTGGTGACACCCAGTTACAGGTTTGGAATCACTTTGCACGTGCAAGCGGGAGGAGTGCCATTTGCAGAGGAGCAAAATTTCTACGAAACCTTGCTATACAACACAGGAGGCTGTGACAGGTGTTCCTGTGCCCTCAGTCCCTGCTCTGCCTCTGGAGACTCTGAGGGTTGGCAAACAGTTCTTCAGAGTGCCCAACTGGGACAGAGCAAAATAGATATGTGTGCATGGTGTGGCGTTCACACTGGGGAAGGGTCTGAATTAGGGTCTGGCAGCAGACAGAGGATAAGGGGCCCCTGGGGTCAGAGGAACCAGCGAGAAGGGAAATGGCTATGTTGGATGGTTCACCAGACATGCAGTGGGTAGAGATTCAGCATCCTGATTCACTGCCTGCGACGCTAGCCTATCCCAATCCACTCAGGCAAAGCCCATGATTTGGGGACCCTGATCTCATCTGAGACATAAACATCTATCTAGACAATCTAGATACATGGTGTCAGGGGCTCCTCTAACTTTCCAACACCAGGACTCAGGACTGGGGAACTGGGACATGACCTTAAGTTTCAAACATAAGAAAGTCAAGGGCAGAGAATGACAAGGATTTGGAGTACCTTTCCTGGTCTGCAAAAAACCCCTAGAATAATAATGCGCAGTCTGCACCCATCCCCATGACCTGGAGGGAACCCCAGCCCAGGGCCCTTGGCAGGCTGTGGAAGGCCCCAGAGGGACTGTGAGTAATTAGGTTAGGTTAGATAACACCTGACCACCCTCCAAGAGGACTGAGTGGGGAGGTGGCCCCTGGGGATCTCCACCCCAAAACCGCACTCACTACAGGGCTAAGTTGAGGGCCTAAGCCAACTCCTCAAACCCAGACCCCTGAAATCCTGTGACGAGTTGGTAGGATTCTAGTCCATGTTCCAGAACCATCTCTGGAGCTCTGGGTCCCATGTTGCTAAGGAAAGACCCACTCTGTGCAAAGCCCCAGATCCTAAGACTGACCATCCATTCTGTGAATGTAGGCATCTTGAGTAGCAACATGGGACCAACAGGCCCTCCCATCCCCAAAGGGTGACAGTGTCTTCATATCCTACTCCCAAATCGGTTCCGTCATGGCCTCTGGGTGGTGTTCCTCCCATGCCCTCTCACTCCTGGTGACCGTGGTGGAGGCTGGGAAGGGTGAGGCTTGGTAAATGGATATAGGAAGGACTGATGAGCAGATCGGCTTGGCAGTGGAGCTAGCCAGGAGCCAAGTACAAACCACAGAAACGAAAGCTGAGATGCCAGCAGCTCTGGTGTGCTAGCCATGGCTGACCTGGGCCTCAAGGAAAGCAACTTCCATGGTTAAAGCCAGCGGTTGCTGGGGAAGTATTGGGGCTGGAAAACCACAACTACAACAGCCACCAAGTCCCACCCCAACCGCCCTTGTTCCTCCCACCTTCAGTGGGCCAGGATGCACTGAAGACCTTTAAATGTAGCCTTTGTACTCAGGTATGGGGTCACATCTTGTGGGGGAGAGGGGATGTCTATGTAAAAGCCAGGCTCCCTCCATCCCCCTGGGGTCTGGCTCCATGCCTGCAGTACTCATCTTACACACTAGGTGGCAGTGCCCACCACCACTGCCACCAACACCACCGTACCTGACTCAGCCACATCAGCAATGTCCACCCCTTGCTCTTGTGCCATGAAGCCCAGGATGGAAAAAATTGCGAAGCCAGACACAAAACTGGTACCACTGTTCAGGCATCCCAGCAGCAAACAGTCCCTAAGTTACACACACGTCAGGGGGTAAGTTAATCACAACACAAGGAAGCCACGCTCCCTACTTCTCTTTTTTTTTTTTTTCTTTAATCATCATTTCTAATGTTCACCGGGCCCGCCAGCGCGACACTTGCCTGTACGAGTTATACTTGTACTTGTTATAGCTTCCCAGTGAGGTCATGGCCCCCAGGCAGATGGCATAGGAAAAGAAAATCTGGGTTCCAGCGTCAATCCACACCTGAGGATGGAAGGGTGGGAACAGTGTTAAGGTTGGCAGCCTGAGGTGAGCAGGGGGCCTGGCAATGTGAGGGTTTTTAACCAACCATGACACCCTCTACATGGGATCCACAGTTGATGAGCTGCAAGAAACCCCAGAAGGCAGAGTCAGTCGCCTCCTCTTCCCAAGTCAGTTAAGACTTCTAATGCTGGAGTGACCAGCACTACTCCTGGAATCTTGGTTTTTATGTCTACAGAATGGGGGCCCTAGCCTGTCCCTCAGAACGACTTTCAACACTTAGTCAAGAATGGTCTTTACTCTGAGTCTCGGGTCATGGTGTGGCCGGAGCAGGAGCCCCTGCCTTAAGCCAGTGCTGTACCTTGAGGCAGGCTCTAAAGCTCAGAAAGTCCATGAGCCACTATTGGTCCAGTAAAGAAGTACCAGGAGCTGATGCTCAGCTACACACAGGCATCAAAGAGCCACAGGAAATGTTGCCACCTGTGCCCTGCGCACCACCTGCTTATACAGGGCCTTGAGATCAGCACCCAAGCCTGCTGTACCTGCGGGTCCTCGAGGCGGCTGATATCAGGATACAGGTAGAATTTGATGCCTTCAGCTGCGCCCGGCAGGGTCAGTCCACGGACCAGCAGCACCAGAAGCATGGCGAACGGGAAAGTGGCAGTGAAGTAGACAACCTGCGGGGGCAAGAAGGAGTCAGGTGGGCTCGTGAGCACCCTTGCCACGGTGAAGGGCAGGTATCCTCTTCTTTCAAAGGCAGGAGGTTGCACTGGGACCATGGAGACACGCTGGTCTCACCCACTGCGAGACCTGATCTTCAGCGGGCTTCCGCCACCTTACCTAAATGACATAACGGTCTGTCTTGCAGATGGAAACCAGTAAATCCTGTGGGTAATCTACGTAGATCATCTAAGCTCAGAATTTTAAAAAGCAGGAAAGATGGAAAACAAATCCACCCTTTCACAGGAGAGAAAATACAGACTGAATCGACTAACTGTCAGGGGTGCATGCACCAGCCCATGTGGCATGGGCTGTCACATGGCACTCAGCACATGGTGATGGGCTGGCATTACAACTGTCAGTACATCACTGGTGTGAAGAATCAGAGAGAGGGCCGGACAGACGACTCAGTGCTCGAGAGTGCCGCCTTTGCCTTTGTCTCTGCAGAGGACCCAAGATCAATTCCCAGCACCCACATGGCAGCTCAGGACCCTTTGAAATCCCAGTTCCAAAGGATCTGACACCCTCTTCTGGTCATCTTGGGCACCAGGCACCACAGACACAGACACACAGGCAAAATACCCATACATGTTAAAAAACAGACAGACAGGCGGAACCAGGTGTGGGCACACATGTGTAATCCCAGCACTCAGGAGTCTGAGGTAGGTGTGTCCAAGGCCTGTCTGGGGATGCACAGTGAGAAAAGGGGTTAGCTCCAGCTCTGGGCCTTCTCCTGCTGAGAGATCCAGGATATGTTGGCTACCCCCTGTGTGCCTTGGTTTCTTCTCATATGAAATGAGGACAAGAATCACAGCAGCCCTTGTCAAGAGATGGGGGAGGATTCACACAGTCAGACGACAGCAAATGGTAGCCAAGACAGCATAATTGACAGGGACTTGAGAGGAGGTGGGCTGAACTTCTCTAAGGATGGCCAAAATGGGAAAGGCCCAGCACTTTCCCAGCTTACAGGAGACCTAAGGGCTCACATTGTATGCCCCAACAGGCCAGGGTCGGGATGAGGACATACCACTTTACAGCCGCTGGTCTTTACAAGTGGGTAGAAGGCCTGAAGGAGGCCATCACTTCCTGGGAAGTCAAGTTCCCTTGGAGAGGAACTCAAGCACAGTACCTGGCAGCTAGCGGTCACTATTTCTTTCTCTAGACTTGGTTTCCCCACCTTAAGGTGCGAGCCTTGAAACTGGATAGGTTTTAGGTCCCCAGCTCTGAGGCTACAGGGAAAGGAGGTGAGTTGTCCCAGAGGGTCAGCTAGATTTCATCGCTCATCTGTCCTACCTCCCAGTTGACAACTATGGTTGCCACTTCTAGGGGGAACTCTGAACTCATCCTCTACCAAGGTCTGCAGGGAGTGTTTGGAAATTCTTTAACAAACCCCAGACGGTGGTGGCATTCTACAAGGCTAAAGAAAGGCCGCCTCCACCCTGCCACCCCTCCCTGGATGCCTTTCTTCCTCCAGGCCTCGATGTCCCCAGCCACCCTTGTTTCTTTTCCCTTGATGGACAGACGGACACCGGGACAAAGGCCAGTCAGGAAGCCACTGCAAGGGTAAAGGAAAGAAAATCCTCCTGTCCCCTCCCTTCCTGTGGCTAGGCAGACAGGCGCCCCTGGCCAGGTCCCCTCTCTGAGGCCCTGAAAGGCCACACCCGAGCTGGTAAACAATGGCCACAGACAGGAGCCACAGACAGGAGCCCCACGGTTCCCTGGAGAGTTACTATGCTTCAAAGCAAGTGGATTGCAGCCAGAAGCATTGGTGGGCTCACTGGAGTGGGGGTGGGGCTCCCTGGTTGGCCTCCTTAGTAAGCCTACTATGTGCCCAGCCTGGTGCTATGAACACGTAATACTCATCATACCTTGATGAGCCATTACAACCTGCCCCGTCCTTGACAGCAAACTGGCCACACTGGCCATTGTCACCTGTCTGGTGTACCTGGTTAGTAGGAAGTGTCAGAGGTGGGGATCTGATCTAGGCCAAGTACTTTTGGGGTTCCTGTATCTTCAGGAGTGTTATTGCTGTTGCTAGCCCCCGTCATGTTGCCCCAGCCAGCTCCATAAAAAGCCACCCTTGTTTTGTAGCCTCTGCTATTCCGTGGATGAGCCTGAGAGTCATTCTCTCAACTTTTCCATGCCTGTCCCTCGGGATCCTCCAGGGAGAGGCTGGTGCCAGGCGCCACCTTGGGCCCCTGACAGTGGCCCAGTAGGCCTTGCTGTGGGACGTGGTATTTTTCCACTCCTGTTGCTGATCCTCTAGAACTCCTCTGAGCTCAGGGCCAGAGGCCTTGTGGAAAATGGAGGCCTAAGGGGCACCTTAGTCCTGGAGGTTGGTGGGCAACAAGGAGGAGCTAGCTGCCAGTCTCCTGCCTCTCAGCTTTATTTGGGAGTGGATGGCCTGAACAGCAAGGATCATTCAGTCACTCACTTTACATCAGAGGAAACTGAGGCTGAGCAGCTAAGAGGAATTTGTAAAGTCATTCCATTTATAAGGAACAGAAATGAGTCCAAACCCAGGCCTAGCCCTGTATGCTCCGTTCTGCTTTGTTTCTGACAAAACAGGCTGCCCTAGAGTGTGACCACAGGCCCAGCCACACAAGCCCAGGCCCTTCCTGGTGAGCACTGGAAGTCTGTTTGCTTGTGAGATCAAGCAGGATCACTCCTGATTCTGTCTCACTGCACCTGCAGGCCAGCACAGGAATGAGGCTGAAAGGTGGGAGAAGGGAGTTGCTTGAGTTCAAATCCCAGTTTGGCCATCAATGAGCTGTATAGCATCGGGAAAGTTAATTAAGTTCTCTGAACCGCAGTTTCAATTGTACAGGATTGGTGAACTTCAGGAAGATTCAATGAGCTGCCACCCTGCACTGAGATGCCACCTGGCTTGCTGAATGAGTGAAACTGACATTGGTTCTGGGACCCATTTCAGACCCTTGGAGAGTTGGAAAGGCCAGGAAAGAAAAGCCAAGCACCTGAGCTTGGGTCCTCCATCCATCACCCTCCCGTCTCCTGGACTAAGTTAGCCATGGAAACAAGCTTGGCCAAGATGAGGGCTCAGCCCCCATGGCTGGAAGCCTGGTCTGCAGCCAGGGCTGGAAGCTGAAGCCAGCCAGCGGGTGGGCTCTGGAGCGGGGAGGCAGGCAGGCGGACAGCCTCTGAGGGCCTCTCAGCACTGAGCTGGAGGAAGTCCAGAGCTGTTTGTCTTGGCTTCTCTGACCCATCAGGGATGCTATTGTTCTAGGAACCACACGTGCCCCACAAGCAGGGCGTAGCTCAGGGTAGGTTGGGGGTGCCTCTAGCCAGTCACGTTTTCACAATAGCCACAGCTGCAGCCTGGCACCCTCTATTTGGCCTTGGCTCTGTCCCCTCTGTAGTGTGCTGTGTCTCAAATATTGCTGACTGTGCCTTACAGACATCAGACTCCTCCATCAGACTAGGGGCTCCCAATGTCCTGGCCAAATGCACTTCTGGGCTTTTACACCGACCATTGTGTCTGCCTGCAACTCTCCTCAGATACTAAACTCTACTCCTTTCTCCGTTTTTCGGTCGACTCAGTAACCTTTGCCTGGACTCCCTATAAACGGCACCCCACTTTCTGTTGTTCTTTCCTGTAACTCTTGGCACCAGTCGCCACTCCCTGTGTCCCATGCTCCTCTTTCCGCAACCCAGCTCTCCCCAGACAGCCTCAGGTGCTGAACACCGTGGATCCCTTCACCCCATTTCTACAACAGGATCCACACACAAGAGGCTCAAAGGACATCACCACTGAACACAGCTGACACTTGCCAGTATGTTTAGCACCTAAGCTCCTCAGACACTCCCTGACAGACTAGCTTCTCTGTGGGGAAACTGAGGGCAGAAGGCAAAAGGTGATCGCTGCTTACTCAAGAATGTGTGAGTTAGGTGCACTGGTCCGAAGACCTGAGGTACTGGATATGTCTCATCTCAACCCTCGTGTTCACTATTCAGCAGCCAGGGGGACAGGCTCAGAGAAGATGCTGCTCTCAGACAAGCTGCCTGACCTCTTATGAGCCTCAGTTTCCTCAGTGTTTAGAGGAAAAGAACATGTACACTCCCCGGACTGTGAAGTAGGGAGCATGGTGGACAGGGTCCCTAAAGAGACAGGTAAGGTAACATCATGTTTCTTCTTTCTGCTTATGCTATGGAGTGATGCTAGCAGGGCACAGTCCAGGCATGGCTGGCTTCCCTTCTGACTGAGGTTCAGCTTAGCAGGGAATGCTGCACCCCAGTACAGAGACAGTGATACAGAGCAGCCCTGGGTGGCTCTGCTTCAGCATCTCTTCAAAACTCCGGCGCAGCCAGCTAACCTTGCAAAGTTAGGAGCCATACTTTGGGCTGATAGTCATAGCCAGGAGCAGGGCTGCCGACTGGCCTCTGGACTAGCTAGCCTTGCTCACCATACCAACAATGCCCATCAGGAAACAGGGCAGTGGCTGGTGACACAAGTTCAGTGGGAACATGTGGTTGCCTGCCAATCATGAGGTCACTAAGCCCCTGACTGGTGGGTGGTGGAGAATGCCACAAGGGGCCATGTGTATGTCTTGGTCCTATCAGAGCATTCATGTGTCCCGACATGGGCTCCCCTCCTAGGGTAGAGAAGGCTGGCCACAGAGTTGCTGACCCTGAGGCAGGGGACAGGAGTCCACTCACCTTGCCTGTGGATCGAACACCCTTCCAGATGCAGAAAAAACAGACGAGCCAGACTAAGAGGAGGCAGAGGGCGAGGTCCCATTTCAGAGCGCCTGGGTTGTCGATTCCAGAGGACAGGCTGAGTACATTGCGCCTTTGGGAAAAAAGAACAAGAGGTCAGGGGTTGGGGGCCACCTGGAAACAAAGCCAGCATGAGCAAAGCCCTAGGTTCTGTTTCTGGCCCCATGACAAAATAAAATGCAAAATGTTCATTCTCATTCCAGCACTGGAGAGGCTGAGTTTGAGGTATGCCTGGGCTACATAGTGAATTCCAGGCCAGCTTGGACTAAAGTGTGACTTTGTCTCAAAAAAAAAAAAAAAAAGAAAAAAAAAAAACAGCACCTGCCCCCATCCTCACAGATAACCTCAGTGGTAGCCCCTGCCTCGGGTACTGCATGTACACAAGCCTTGGTCTCCCCTTTGTCAGGAAGAGAATGGAGGGGACTAGGGCAGCAGTGCACTCAAGGAATTACAGAATCCATATTGGGTGATCTCAGGCTCAGTCCAGCCTGGCCATGGGCAAGTAAAGTCCCCAAGCCTCCGTCTCCTCGTCTGTAAAACGGGGGCTGATTTGGGTGGTAAGATGGCTCAGCATGTAAAGGTGCTTGCTGCCAAGGCTGCTAAACTGACCTGGGGCCTGCGTGGTGGCAATAAAGGAATGACTCTTTCAAGTTGTTCTCTGAACACATACACACACACACTTTTTAAATGGGGACTGATTATCTGCAGGACCCATGGACAACCTCCAATTCTGTTTGGGAGCCAAACACTGGGTTCAAATCCCAGGGTCTCTCCAACTGCTAACCTTGGGCAAGTAACCTAACCACCCCAGGCTTCTCTCAGTATGTAAAATGGGGTGGTTAGGTAGCTTACCCAAAATGACTCCCTTTCCAGAACCTTCTGTGCTAGCTTCCTTGATCTAACTCTGATTGTTAGCTGGGATTGGCGTTATACACCTATAATCTCAAACTGAGGCAGGGGGATTATGAGTTCCTGGTCACCCAGTGCTACATAATCAGATCCTGTCTCAAAAGAACAAACCAAATCAATGGAAAACAAAAACAAAAAAACAACTAATCCTGCGTATTATCTAGATTTTGCCTAAGGTCTAAGCCTCAGAAAGGCAAAGTGGGGCCTGTATGGGCACAGGGTACCCAGGGTACACCATCTTGCTGCAGTAGTTTAAGAGAAAAACACCTCAGAAAACACTGACAAGGTCTGGAGGTGCCTGGCCCCCGGCACACCTGATCACATGACTGCAGGATATGAACATGCCCATAGAAAGCTGCTGGCATACAGCTGGTGCTTAAGCAGTGCTGGCTTCCTATCCCCCTTTTCCTGCCAGGGTTTTGAAGCTCTCAAGAAGAGGCAGGTCCATGGCTTCCAGGACCATTTCCAGAAAGAAGAGGCACAGACCCGGCTCAGGGTCATACAGTAAAGCTGGGGTCTGTGGAGTCAGAAACTTGACCTAAGCGCTGATCTCCAGTCATCTTTGCTAGTGTCTGCTGTTTACACTTAGCTTTCACCAGGGCCTTCCCTGAAGGGTAGGAGCCATAGGAAGCAGTACAGGGTGCTTACAGTGAAGATGGCTGTGAAATCTACAGCCCAGGAACCCAGTGTCTCACAGCACCCATGCTGAACTTGCAGACCTCTTCCCTGGACACTGGTCCTCCAGGTTACATACTGCCCAGTCTTTAAGCGGCCAATCACAGCTGACAGGACACAGGATCCCCACACTCCAGGAGTCCCTTACAGCTGCAGGCAGTGCCCAGTCCCAGGCTTCCCTCTCAGCAGGAGTAGAGACTGTAAGGCCACCCTCTGAGCAGAAAAGCCTCAACATTGGAATTTTGTTTAAATCCAAAGGTCCTTCTCGAATGGCCTTCAAGTAACACCTTTGGCCCATAGTCACTGTTCTCAGGACCCAGGATGACTGATACCTGGAACTCAGCAGGATTCAACAAACACCCACTGAACAAACAAACCACTCAGGAGGAGAACCAAGCCTTACACTACCGGATCAAGGCAAGATGTACCCCCAAGCCTAAATGAAAAGCAACTTTCCTGGGTTTTTACCCTGCTGTTCACAGTGAAATCAATTCCCCTTGCCATGGAAGTAGAAGAGTGTGTGAGCACCACAGAAGGAACAAAAGCTGGTAGAGCCTGACTGCATGCCTACTCAAATATCTCATTCATCCAAGAGGTAGAGCTGACTGACTGCATGTCACAGATGGGAAAACCAAGGCTGGGAGGGTCTATTTGCCCACCTTGCAAAGCCACTGAAATTCCAGGCTTGATACCAAAGCCAAGGCTCCGCCAACTACACCATACATAGCCTGATGTTAAAAGAAAATAGCGTCTACTTTTTAAAAGAAAACCTCCAGGGGCTAGAGGGCTAGCTTAAAGGTTAGGAGCACTGTCTGCTCTTCCAGAGGATCTGGGTTCAATTCCCAGCATCCACATGGCAGCTCACAACCATGTGTAACTCCAGTTCAAGGAGATATGGCACCCTCGCCTGACTTCTGAGGGCATCAGGCAAACAAGTGGTAGGTACACACAAACAAAGCACATGCGTGTGCACAGGGAAAACACCTATAGATATATTATTTTCAAAAAAATCTCAATAATAAAGGGGCCTCTAGTCCACTACAAGCTGGGATCATCTGGTGCCTCACGGCAGCATCATGGGGTCCCATCAAAAAGCAGGCTAATGGCCAATCACATCCAGCTTTGGGCCCCTGCCAAGCTGAGACCTGGCAGCACCACAGAACAAAAAGCCCTTCCCATTCAACATTCAGCACTTGGGTGCCAGCCATAGAAGCTCAGAGCACGGGGAGAAACAGCCCACGCTTCTGTGAATGGGCTGCATCAGGGGAGAAGAATGTGACCCTATTCTATACTTTCACGTGAGCAGCCCTCTCCAGGGCCTGCCCTCCGCAGGTGTACCCTCCACAGCTGAAGCTCCAGGTGACTTGCTGGAGAGCCCATCTAGCCTGCCTTTCTTCTCACTGGCTCCGACCACTCCCTGGACAGCATACTGACCACATCTATTCAGCTAATGCTCAGCCATGAAACTGCCGTGTCTCTTTGTTCTTTGGGACAATCCTTCAAGAAACTCGAAACTTGAAAGCCAGATCCTACCGATCCTGAGAGCCCTATCCAGGACATGAGCCCCCTTTCTGCCCATTCCCGCCACCCTGCTAGGCCAGCCAACTGCCCAACAGAACCCACTGCTGCCAGGCACAGCCAAGAGGAATTAATCTGGGCAGCTGAGACAAACATATCTGGGTCCTCTGTTCTTCTGCTGCTGGGGACAGTCCCTATAGGGTCTCATGGTGTCACCCAGTGACATTTTAAGGTAGACTTTCTCTGACCTAGTAACTCCATTCCCAAGACCATCTCCTATTATTCTACTAGCATGGGGGCCCACAGGCAAAGTGTTCACCACGAGGTGACCCATAGTGCCTCTCTGTAGGTACACTAAGCCTTGGGACAGCCAGCAGACCAGTGTCAAGTTCTTGATGTGCTGATAAAGCACCATAGCACCCTGAAGGACAGAGCTGGAGCCGCAGGACAGGGTGTCTGCACTGGACTGTCACTGTGACAGAGAGAACCCAAATACACACCACTGAGCAGGCGTTGCTGAAGGCAGGGGCTCAGCAATAAATGTAGCTCTTTTGCTGTGTGTTTGTAATATACCTTTCCAGTCATTTTTTTTTAAAGGGTTTTTGTTTGATTGCATCTTTTGAGTCTCATCTAGCCCAGGCTGGCCTTGAATGGTTGCTCTTCTTGCCTCTACCTGAAATTACACAGTACTGAAATAATACAGGTCTCTTCATCAGGCTTCACATAGCTTTCCAGGGCCACAAAATATCCTGCCAGGCTCTTCCGGAGCCCTAGGTAGGCCCGAGCTGGAGAGTAGCCAGTCATCCAGATTCCTGCAGGAACCCCACTAGTCTTCTCTGTATCGCTCCCTCCCTCACGGGTCCCCTGGACCTTCTCACTGCTAGAAGCGCCATACCCAGTAAACTACATGATGTGATGCTGTGTGTGTGTGTGGGGGGGGGAACACTGCCACACCACCACTCCTGGGCGCCTCCTAAACACCTGCTTCCCCCATAATGCCCTAGGGGCCCGGGCCCTTCACACCCCAAAGCCACCCCAGTACCTTCTTCCCAGCCTCCCTGCTATATTCTCCTCCACACTTGCCAGAGGGACCCCACACTATCTGTGATGCCAGTTCACACTCCTCCTCGGCTCCACATCCTCCCGAGGCTCCAACCTTCATCCCTAACCTGTCCCTGTCACCTTCCACTTAAATCTAGATACTTTAAAGAAGGGGTGGGGGGAGTGCCTAACAAGAAGATGAGGACAGCAGAGAGACAGGAAGCCAGACATTGTGGGTCTATACCTGTCCATTCTACATCCCTCCCTCAGCTGCCCTTTTTATCCTCAGGGGTTGGTGTTTGGTCCCAGAACTGTTGAACCATCTGTTCCTCAGCCACACATTTCCACCATTCACAGACGGTGTCTTTCCTGGGCTCTGTGCCAATGCACTTTTCTTAAGGGCAGCTCTTACGCCTGGACCCCCTCCGTTAAGGGCACCCCAGCCTTCTCCTTCGCCAGCACTGGTTCTGCTGTCAGCCCTGTCCCATTACAATCTTACTTTCTGACTGGTTTAATGTGTCTGTCTCAGCCACACATAGCACCTGACACATGAAGAAGCTCACCTGACATTAGGTAAGCGAATTCATTATAGACATTTGATAGATGGGGAAACTGAGGCTCAGTTTCCCATTAACCCTGGGCAGTAATCAAGCCTGGGGATGATTCCTTTTTTTTTTTTTCTGATGTCCTTGGGGACACATCAGTGTGTCTCAGTGTGTTTCCAACTGTGAGCTTCCCAGTCTCTTCCAGAGGTAAGCTGCAGGGTTTTTGTTTTTGTTTTGTTTTGTTTTGTTTTGTTTTTCCAAGAAAAGGGCCACATCTTGCCAGGATGGGAACTAAGAGAGTAGCTGGCCTGGACATGTGTTTGCAGCAGGCTGCCCTGCTGCCGTCCAGTCAGCACTTGGAGATGTAAATTCGTCCTCAGAGTGGGCCAAATCGTTTCCTTTTGACTGCAGGCCAGCCGTTTATTGGCCGCAGCAGTCCCCAGGAGACTGGCAGAGGCAGCGATTATAAAAGGGCCGCCTGCCGGAGCATGGGGCCCCCACACAGCCCTTCCCGCACCACCTCCTCCTTCCGACAGCTACGGAGGAAGATTGGCTGAGCATGGCTTGTTTGCAAATATGACTCATTTCTTTGATTCTAATAGAATCTAATGATCCATGCTGGGCTCCCAGGAGGCGCTGCAGGAGCCTCGGAGGAAGGCCTGGCTCCAGCCTGCTGAAGGGCTTTAGGCCAGACCTGGCCCCGCCTGTCCTCCGAGGCCTGTGGGGGAAGCAGGGGGTCTGGGGACAGAGGTGACCTCAGAGGGTGAGGACCAGCAAGCAGGATAGGGACAGAAGCTCTGTGGCCCCACCCCCACTAAACATACCCTAACGCCAGCGTAAAATGTCAGTCTCTGGGGCCTACTGGCTTCTCATGGGAATCCGAGCCACTGAGGCTGAGAAGGTGCCTGGCTTTACAGACAGGTTAAGTGTGGCAGGGTCAGGCTGATCAGGACTCCATGCCTGACCAGAGAAACAAAGATGTGCATGCCTGAAGGCAGTGCACCATGTGACCTGTGATCATGGACTCAGCTCCAACGCTTGCCCTGTAATATGGAGGGTGGGAGGCGGGACACAGACAAAAGGTTCACCAAGAGTGGACCTGTGTGCATGCTGGGTCCCCAGGATCCTAAACACAAAACCTGCCCAGATTCCTTAATGCCAGAAAGCAGATGTGAGCGCTGGGGCTGGGCTAACTCCAGCTCACAGAGCACAGAAGGGGACTCAAGTCTGGCATTCCAATTGCCCTGACATCAGAGGGCTGGGACTCGTGGGAGTTACACTTAGGCCACCCTGGGGAGAGGAGTTCACCTCTGAGGTCCTCCTGCCTCCTTGGTAACCAGAACAAGGAAGGGGCAGCAGGCTGGCTGACAGGGCCATCCAGTGATAAGAAACTTGGGGGGAGGCTCGGCTCCCACCAAGCCCGTTAGCTGTGGCTCCCAGGCCTCCAGATCTGGTGGAGGCAAAGAAACAAGGGAAGACTGCCTGACCTGGGCCAGCTTGGCAAGCATCGCTGTATTCGCCCACTCCTCTCTGACAGGGCAAGACCACAGTGTGGGAAAAACAGGGCAAGGCTCTGAACCAGGGATGGACAAAAGTTTCAAGGATAAGGCAGACAGTGAGCAAGAAGTTGGTGAGTGTCCTTTACAGCAACATGGGGCTTCATCAAGGGGTGCGGTGTGCATGGGAAGGGTGACTAGATTCTGCATGCGTGATGGAGGGCCAGTGGACTGCACATAAATGTGAGAGAGCTTCTCACAGTGCCTTGTTCTTTTCCTTACTTAAGAAACCTCAGGAGCTAGCAAGAGGGCTAATGGAAAGAAACACTTGTCCCTAAATCTAATGACCCTGAATTCAGTCCCTAGAACTCATGAAGATGAGAAGTGGTGGCAGCCTCTGCATCAAAACAGCTCATGGCTCCCACCTTTTCACCTTCGTTTCCACCGTTTCAAACCCAGCACAAGGGGAAGTTCTTGGAAGCAGGAAGCCCTACAGACTTGCTGATGCTCCTGCCCACTGAGTGACCTCTGAGCACACAGGCTCAGCAGAAAGCTGTGTAGGTCCTCTCCTGGGTCTGCTTTGTAGCTTGCTCAGTGGACCGCACACTCAGAGGTTCTCCTAGGACTTGAAGTCAGGTCAAGAGCCTGTGCAGGCCAGTGTGGGCAGAAGCCAGCAGTCCTTGGCAGAGCATATCCACAGATGCCATGGAACAGCCTACAAGAAAGCCTGTGGAACCAGGCATTTTCCTAAAGTGATCCTTCTCTATGTTTTCCTGATGAGAAACAAAAGCCAAGCATTTCACACGAGGCGTCTAGAACACAGGGGTGGTGCTGGCTGTAATGGACTCGGGCTGGGGGTGTCTGAGGAGAAGACAAAGGCAGAGGTCTTCCAAGACCTTCATGCCACAGTGACAGGTTGCCAGGCAAAGGCAAAAAGACTGTGACTCCCTTGTCACCAGAGCCTGTGGACATTCGAGGGGTCACATACAGATTCTAAACACCCCAGAAAAGATGCTTAATCACAATGATGACCAACGTGAACAATACCATGAAGTGAGGGAACAGCTTTTCAGGGTGGTCATACAGGGATTCATCCAGCTAGAGCTGAGTATAGTCCCTGGGACAGAATAGCTGACCATCCCAGGTATAGGACCCTGAGGCCCAAAAGACCGACCACATCTGCCCAAGACAGAAGTGGCAGAATGAAGGTTCAAACCCAGAAGGTAATGAGGTTTGGCAGACACCTCAGAAGCTGCCTGGGTGACAGAGGCCTGGGAGGGGCAGCCCCGGTGTCCTAGCCATGCCAAGAACAGTACAGAAAAATCAGCAAGCCATGGGCCCCTTCAAGGGAAAAGAGCAAAATGCCAACATTCCTTTGTTCAAACACTCAGCTATCTAATGGGTGGGGAACAGGGTTGGGGAACCTGCTTTGAACACTCCCTTTGTTTGCTACTGGAAAACATATACATCAGGAGACCCAAAGTCCCCAAAGCCTAGGGCCTTGTCTGTGAATGTGGCACAAAAGGCCCAGGCATGGCCAGGCCACACAGGTAAGACCATTTCCTGCAGGTGAGAATGAGTCAACTATTCTCACCTGCAGGAATTATGCCATTGTAGGAATCACAGCACAGCTCCCTCCTGATGGTCCCTAGGTGGGCTTCCTTGAAGTAGGGTAATACCTCAAGAGCAGCCAGTGGCCCCCAAGGAGAGGGTTTTTCATCTCATGGTAGTTTGGGACAGGCCTTCATCTGCCATGGCTCTTGGCTGCACATAAGGTCTCATCCCAGTCATTTCCAGAGGTGAGAGGCTGCCCCCGACTGCATACCCTGAGTTAACAGCACACGCTTATAGGGGAAATGATGTACCCAAGGGTTTCTAATCAGTTTCCATGAGCTGTTAGGGTGCCCTGGAACATAACCTCACAAGACTTCCCCAAATGACATTAATACAAGGAGATTATCTACATGCTGTTCACATGCTGGGGCTTGCTCATCTGTTCCTCCTGAGCTATAACACGCCAAAGGGGAAAAGACTGAGTGACAAAATCACAGAAGCCATTCACTCCTTACACTCCCTCCATGGTGAGGCCAGCTACTCCACAAGAGCTAGCCATAAGACACATGACAGAGGCCAAGGGCAGGCCTACCAAACTGAGAACAGACTGAACTGTCACAAAGTAGTCATGAGCTCAAAAAATAGTATTTGGATAAAACTACCGTTTGGGAATGGTTGTTACACAGTAAAAGATAACTGACACATAGTTTTGCTATCAACTCACCTGTCATTTGAATAACTACATAAAAGCATTTTTCTCTGCACAATAAAGAATGTTTTCCCCAAAATATATTAAGAAAACTATATATTTTTCTATATAATTTTCTGTTATATGTTGTTCTGCCTGCATGTGAGCCAGCAGACCAGAAGAGGGGACTAGATCTCTCTATAGATGGTTGTAGCCACCATGTGGTTGCTGGGAATTGAACTCAGGGCCTTTGGAAGAACAGACAGTGCTCTTAACTGCTGAGCCATCTCCCCAGGTGAAGAAAACTATAATTTTCAAACACATGCACACCTATATTGGAAAAAAATTCTCTCACAGGAGTCCCATAGAATAAGAATGGTACATTTTCCTTATTTGAGAGTTAAAGAAACTAAGCCTCAAAAGGGCAGTAAGGTGACATGCTTAAAAAAAAAACCAAAAAAACAAAAAAACAAACAAACAAACAACCAAATAGCCATTAAATGGTAAACTAGGAGTCAATTCTAGCCTGTGTGAGAAAATGGTAGGACGCTATGGCCAGTTGTGTGTCCTCTTTTCCTCTAGTGACAGGGTCTCTCACAACCACTGTCTCCTCTACACCGTCTATGCCACTCCTCCCTCCCATGATGTGGCCTTACTCCCAGAACTCGATGACAGGCGAGGTGAAGTTGGAGGTGCTAAGGGTGACCCAGAGACTCTCGTTCCTACGCATGGTGTCCTCCATGCAATGCGGTGTGTTCCAGCTGTGGTTGCAGTGGGCCCAGGGAAGTTCGGTCTGGAAGGACTGGAATAGGTAGTATGTGGCCCAGGCCAGGATGACAATGTAGTACACGTTCAGGAGGGACACGATGACGATGGATGCGTAGCCAATGCCTGTGGATGGGGCACGCAAAATGGACACAGGTCAGAAAGGAGGCACACTCAACTGGGAGGCACTGGTGTTCCCGGTCTGTGGGCTAAAGGGGTCTTCTCAACAATAAGCAGAAGATGGTCATAGAATGAAGGAGGAACCAGATGAAAGGACATGTGAATGAGTGGTCAGAGAAATGGCAGTTGGATGAGTCACAGGATGAGTAAAAGAAGTGGGGACAGGACAATGACTGTGCAGTTGGATGGGTGGATAGATGCATGGGTGGACAGATAGAAAAATGGATGGGTAGAAATATAAATAGATGGATAGTACATGGATAGAAATATGGATGAATGGAAAGAAACATGGATGGATAGAAATTTGGAAAGATGGGTAGATGAATAGAGTTGGATGGATGGATGGATGGATGAATGGATGCATGGATAGAAATATAGATGGACAAATGAATGGAAATACAGAGGAATGAATAGAAACATGGATGGATAGATATGCTATCATTCTGTCTTCACAGTAACTCTATAGAGTAGGAATATTGTTTTCTAGATGAAGAAATTGAGGCTCAAAAACTTCCCTAAAACCACCCCAAGGAGAGGAGGCCTGAAACCAGCCAGTTCTCCAGGCTCCTGCTCACTCATTCAAACACCCACAAAGATGGATGGGGGGGGGGGGGGGGGGGGCGGGGAACTCTCTGAACAACTAGGCACCTGTTATATCTCCCTTCTCCCTGCTTCTAGGTGACAGTAACATGACAACATGCTGCTGTCCTGCTTGTGAGGAGATCTGACAAAGGCAGAAGATAACATAAAAACTCACTAAAAAACGGCCAGACCCAAATACATACAGACCCAGCTGACCCTAGTCACATACTCACCAGAGAACAAGGGGCAGATCTTCTCCCAGCAGGTGATGCCCCCTTCTGAGGTGTACTGGCCTATGATGATCTCCAGGAAAAACACTGGCAGGCCGCTCCCAATCAGAAAAATAAAATACGGTATGAGGAACGCACCTGCCAAGTGAGCATGGGAGAGAGGGTGAGGCTGGGATGGTCACAGGATGGTCGGCAAGGGGCTCACTCCCAAACCCTCTCATCCTAAAGTATTAGCCAAACTCACACTCTGTGGAAGAGTCTCCAGGCCTGCCTACCCACCCACCCACTAATCTGCAAATGCACCATGTTCTTCAAGCCATCTGGTTGGTGCTTATGCCTTTCTTCCTCCCGGTATCCTTCCCGGTAGAGGTTGCTCCGTCCGCTAGACCCAGGTATAGCACTACCTCCTGCTGGAGCTTCACCCATCTGCCAGAGGCCAGCCTGGGTTGGTGGCCAGAAAAGTCCAGAAGTGGGTGGGTGGGAAGGCAGGAGGTAGATATCTCCAGCTGGTGGTGGGTACCAGGGGGCAAGGAGGAACAAGGTATCTGGAGGGGGTGGTCCTACCTGTGCACACTAATGGCTTCAGCAGGTCCACAAACCCTGTGAAACTGTGGGCACCTTGGGCTTAGGCTATCTGCTTTGTTCTGGGGAGTGTCTAAAACACTCATCAAAGTTCCCAGGGGATCTGATACCTATAAGAGGTCAAGAAACCAGGTGCTAAGAGAGGGTCCCCCCAAAGAGGCATTCTTGGCATGGTAGCAGGGAGTATGCCCACCTTTACAGTCATGTGACAGGTGGTTGTCGCCTACATTCTCCTTCTCTGGTCCCCCTCTGAACCAGCGAGAATGTCTCTTAAGCTGGTGCTACCCAACCTTGGGGGGCACCTGAGAGGGCTCTCTCAGAGACTTCAGCAGGAGGAGACACAACACAAAAATCCAAACCCAAACCCACCAACTCAACCCACCACAGCCAGAACTTCTTCACGGGTGCCCTCGGTCCCCCTCCCCTTCACATCAATGGCAAATGATACTGATTGCCATTTATAAAAAGGGACAGAATTGGCATTTGGAAACATATAGAGTGAGGTTAAAAAGCAAAATCAGTATCAAAGATGCTAAGGGGGAAGGCTGGGAGGAGCTCAGAGATGGTGGAATATAGAAATGGAGAGCATTAACATCTGAAGTGGAGGGGGTATGGGTCTGACAGGGCAAACCAGAGGTTCAGAGAGGGTCAGGGAAAGTCCTCCAGAAGGTAGCATAACCAGAGGCTAACACAATACCACCCTGTTATCAGGCAGACTGCCCCTGTGTCTGAGGTACAGTTGGGGCAGGGTATACCTGGTCTGGGGAAGGATGCAGAATAGAAAAAGACCTCTCTCTCTGTCCCCAGCATCCAATTTGACCCAGACTCACCTCCACCATTTTTGTAGCAGAGGTAGGGGAAACGCCAGACATTGCCCAAACCCACGAAGCCTCCGGCCACAGACATCACAAAGTCGATCTTGTTGGACCACTTCTCCCTCTGAGGGGGCTTCCCCTCAGCCTCATCCTCAGGCCGTGTGCCTGGGCTCTTCCCTGGAGAAGGCTTCAGGATGTCTTTGTGGAAGTCTTTCAGACATTGCAGCTTCTCTTTGGTAGCCATTTCGTTTTCTGTGGGAGGCAGAACCGATGTGCATGACAGGGGCTACCCCAGTGACTTGGGACCAGTTCCTACCTCCCCAGGCTGCAGCAGGAGCTTGCCACCCCATCAGTACCCATCACAGAAGTCATCTAGACACCAAGGATCTCAAGGTTCAGGCCTGGATGACTTGTAACCTATAGAAGCAACAGGCTCCATTTCCCAGGCACCAGCTAACCAGAAGCACTGATGGACCAAGATTGTTGTCCTCAAACAACAAATTTCATTCAAACAACAAATTTCATTCAGCTCATGTACCCTGGGAAGTTGTAGACATTTTCCAAAGGAGAGAGCCTGCCTCCAGCTCTCCATGCTACAGACACTTTTCTAATTAGAGGTCTGCTCAGAAAAAAGCACATCTTAGTTACGTCTCAGTGTAGAGCCTAGTGTGGGGCCTGACCTATAGGAGGCACCTGCTGCCAGGGGAAAAAGTGAAGCAGGAAGATAGTGTTGGCTGAACAGGAGACGGTACTGGGAAAATAGGCTTCACCAAGACTATAGGAAATGGACCGCTGGGGCTAGAGAGATGGTTCAGCAGTTGAGGGTACTGACTGCTCTTCCAGAGGACCCAGGTTCAAATCACAGCATCACAACTGTCTGTTACTCTAAGACCTGATGGTCTCACACAGACATACATGCATGCAAAACCTCAAGGCACATAATAAATAAATAATTTAAAGTTACAGAATATGTTTGTAGCAGGAAAAAATAAGACCTTCTTATGCAGAATGATACTGATGAGTGTGGCAGCTGAGGATATGATGTAGGGGCAGAGCAAGTATGGAACGTGGGCAAGGAAAGCCTAGATCCCATATCCAGAACATGACCTAGGGCATGCTACTTGGTATCCATTCTTCAGGCCTGCTGACTCTAAGCTAAACCCACTCATCCTAGCAAGCAGGGGTCTTGCTCTCTGGCTCCAACTAGGCTTGGACATAAGGAGGCCTTCTAAGGCCCTGGCACAGTGCAGGGTCTCCTTCAGGTCCACTCCTGCTTGGACTCCACCCTGGGTTTGGGGGGGGCACTTGTACCAGCTGATGTTCATCCCCTTCTAGCAACTCCCTGTGTCTCTGAAGCTTAGCTAGCTGAGGGATGTTGCCACATTCTGTAGCAGTCACCACCCACCTATGCCATCAAAGAACCAGGGCCCTGTGTACAAGGTTCACACACAGCATGGCAGAGGGCCATAGGATAGGGCTGAGCTGGGGGCCCCAGAGCTGGTGTCCCTTCCCGCTTTTCTGAGCCTTGGTGTCCCTCTCTACAGAATAAAATTGAATGACAGCAAAGATAGCCATATAGCCAGGACACACCTTGTTTATCAATGTAGGTAGCTGGCACTGAGATAGCAGATTTCAGGGGGAAAAAATGGAAAATTTGAAGTTGTCTTACAAAGCTGGAAAGTCAGAGCACACAGGATCTGTGCTCCTCATATGAACACCCAGTGGAGTAGATGCAGGGCACACTGTTCCCGACTCGTGCCCTCTGGGAGAGCACCTTCACCTGCTTGGCTGCAATCTGGCTCCCCACAGCCAACCCTATCTGAACAGCAACTGCACTGGCCATGCACACACTTCCCAGATGGTTGTCTTCTTCAAAACCAGACCATAGACTTGTGGAGATAAGCCTGGCACACAGAAGGGCATCAGAAAGGATGAGGCTTTGCACTGAGGCTCAGAGTGGCTGCCAGAAATATTAGGGTATACAAAAGTGACATGCCAGCCTCTCCCCCCACACCCCCACTGAGGGGGATAGTGGCCCTCAGCAAGGAGCAGAGGCTCAGAAGCTCAATAACCCAGCTTCCCCCACGCCTCCTTCCTCTCACTTGCTGGCTTGGGGTGGGGGGCCCCAATTGTTTCACTATCTGGCAGCGAGCAGACCAAGAAAGGCTTCCTGGAGCCACTGGGCAGCCCCCGGAGTCCTTCCTCTGTCTGGGGGAGCATCCGCATGGCCTTTCTCTGAGGCTCCCCCGGGGCCTCATGGCTCAGCAGGCCTGTGGCCACTGTGAAAACAGCTCAGGCAGCCAGCATTGTTCCTGCAGCAGGTCAGCAGCCCCCCGATGGTTATCTGGAGGGCTCATTGTGGCCTGTGGTGGGCGCATAATTGGAGGATGTGGGCTCCACTCCCTCCCAGGGAAGGGTCCGCTCAAGAATGGCCTGGAGCCTCCAACTGAGAAGGGCTGATCCACCCTTTGGACACGTCTCAGTCCTTGGGGCTGGGTAGACTTCACAAGGTCAGCCTAGCTTTTAAACTTAGGAGGAGGGAGGAGGAGGAGGAGGAGGAGGAGGAGGAGGAGGGAGTGCCTCCAGCACTCAGGAGGGATGGGAGCGGGAGGAGGGTATCCTTGCCTCACAGGCAGCTACTAGCCAAAGCTGGTCCTAGGAGCCAGATGCTGAGGCCCTGTGGCCTGGTGTCCTGACAGCCCTGGTTCTATATTCTAGGCCTCTAGACTTACTAACAAGTCTACTCAGAGAACACTGAGTAGAGAGGGTTCCCAAAGAACCCTATCTCTAGACTTTGATTTGCAATGTAAGGAATCTATCCCTGGATATTTTCAGGACTCCATCTATCACCATGCTGCCTGAGACTGAACCATGATGGCTGGGACCTGAGTGAAGCAGTGCAGGGCCTGTCCTGTGCCTAGCTAGCACTGTGGTCACTCAGGTGCCCCCAGGAGTCTGATCGTCCTTTACCATCACCTCTCCTACCTGTGGGAGTGTGGTCCAAGCCCATTTACCTTTGGAGAACCCAGGGCCCAGTGGTCCTGCCTTAGCATCACCTCCAACCCTGAGGTTTAGCTGCAAATCACAGGGCTACTGTCTAGGGAGGGTATCATCCAAGCCTCCGACTTCCCTGGGTCCAGAGAAACAGCTGCAGAGACACGGGCACCCCGTCCTTTTTCCCTTTTGCATTCTCATTTCAAGCCCCTTGAGTGTGCCTGTCCAGCCACCCTGCAATATACCATTCCAGCAAGACCTGCAGATCCACTCTGCACATTCTTGGCATCCACCCCCACGTCCCTGTCACCATAGCAACCTTCTCCCTCAGCCAGCAGCCCCTAGCGCAAGCATTTACAGCAGCCTCCTCATAGGTCTCCCTGCTGCTCTACTGGCCCCCAGTCTATTCTCATGCAGCAGATGAAGGCAGCTTAAAAACCACATTCATAATGGACCCTAGCTCTTGGTTCATTGCTAGAAGGAAATACAAGACCCACCCCACCCCCTGGCCCTGCTGGGTCCCAAGAAAGACCCTTACAAACCCATAGGCCCCATCCCTCCATGTGGGACATTGGTCCCACAGAATGCTGTAGATTCTCTCACTCCCTATGTAGGCTGCTCCAGGCCCTGTGGTAGCTAGCACCTAGGTCCCTGTAAAGGTGCTGCTGAGCTTTGACAGAGGGGCTGAGAGCCACTTGAAAGGGCTAAATGACCTTAGGCAAGATAGTCAGACTCTCTGGTCTTCAATGTTCTTATCTGTACAGCAGTAATGCCTGCCATGGGCTACAGAGAAAGAAATGAGGGGGTGCACAGAATAGCTCAGAACAGCGCAGGGCACGTAGCAAGCACTCCCTAAAATAATAGCTGGTGTCATTATAACCGTCCCCAGGGTGAGCAAGGCCTTCATACCACCCAGTGAAAGATGAACAAGACTCAGCCAACTCCAAATCCAGGTCACTGGAATGAACAGGTATCACAGAGACCCTGAAGCTTCCTCTGCCTCAGCCAGCCCTCTGCTGGCCCAGCCTGACTTCTCAGGACAACCCTCCCTAGGGTCCACCTCTATAGACTCCCAGTTAGGACAGTCCACCTCTATGGTGGCCAAGTGGCCACCGCACAGCGCAGCAAGTCTCTTCACACCATCTGCCTGCAGCCTGCTTCTCCAAGGCAGGAGCTGTTTCTCTTGGCTCAGGGTCTGGGTTTGTTTCACAGTGGGGAAGGTGCTTAATTCTCATTCTCCGAGCTTCCTCATGGTTACCACAGCTACAGGTGATTAGAATTCACTGAGTTACAGTGCTTCAGAACAAAGTGTCCCTCCCCATACAGCTGAAAGCACTGTCCCTCTTCCAGAGGTGCCTGGATGCTAGCTTGCTTGGAGATTACCAGACAAGTATTGCCATGTACACAGGTTGGCCCTGGTGTCGGTGAAACTGGCCAGATACACTTTTGTATCCTCTGGCCAGTTTTAAAACATCAGGCTTTTTTCAGTACTTAGGCTACACTATTTCATAATAGTTTCCTGCTCTGTCACTCTCTGGGGGACATGAAAGGAGGTGTGCAGAGGGGGAAGACAGTGTCTCATGTATCCCAGGCTGGACTTGAACTCACTAGTAGCAGGGATGATCTGGAACATCTGGTACTCCTGCCCCCCTCCACCTTTGCCTTTGCAGTGCTGGGGTTACAGGCCAGCACCATCACACCAGGCTTATGTAGTCCTAAGGTTTGAACTGAAGGCTTGGCACATGCCAGACAAGCTGCTCCACAGCCCACAGAGACTTCTAACACGTTCCCACATAACAGAAGCAGAGGTGCAAGAAGAGAAAAGGGTAGCTCGCCTCAGGCAACACACTGGGACCAGGACAGATGGATCCAGAATCCCCATCTTCCTTCATGCCTACAGCAGAGTACAGATCAAAAGAGTGCACCAAGCATAGAGCTGCTGGGGCCGGAGAAGTGGCCTGCTTGGTGAGAGCCTTGCTTCCCTTCTAGCGCCCAATGAGCCCCTCTGGCCCTCAGACATCTGTGCACCAGACAAGAAGGTCTTGAAGTTGATTTAAGCTGTCCCTGCCTCCCCAACATTTGCCTCTATACTCTGAAGAGAAGGGGACACCAAGTCTCAGTGCTAGTACTCCCCTGCAGAACCTTGGTCAGCTCAAATGAATGGACCCCTATTAGAAATGATTAAAATCTTACCGTTGGCGCTTTCAGCGTTCAGGCTTTCTTATCAAGGTGGCAGGCGCGTGTCTGTTTCCTCCCGTGCTTGTCCCCAGCCCACCCCAGTGCCTAGCACACAGCACATCCTCACAGAGAGCTTGGTGAGAGACCTGACTGCCTCTTAGGGAGCCTCTGCAGGAGGAATGCGATGTTCTGTGTACAGGACAAGCAGTTCCTCTCAAAACCGGGGCAGGAGATGGGGCCCATTGCATACATGGAGGTGCCTTATCCTGAATGCCCCCTATAGAGGTGACTAACCCTTTGTCCTGTCACCTCCAGAGAAAAGCCTCCCTCCAGTCCCCTTTCCCGGTTCACTGCAGAGCCACCAGTGGGCATGAGCCTCCATAAGGGGGCCATAATAACAATGTGTGACCCTGGACAAGTTAACCACCTCTCTGCGCCTCACTTCCCTCACTGGAATACACTCTACTGCACACCAGACCATGGTGAATAATAACAATAAAATATATTTGAAAACTGTCAGGAGAATTATAGATTTTCACTATTCTCTCCATACTGTAAGGATGTAAGACAGTTGGTTTGATATAGCCATTCCATAACAGATATGTATGTAAAATCCTCATGTTGGGGCTGGAGAAATGGCTCAGCGGTTAAGAGCACTTGCTGTTCTTCCAGAGGACACAGGTTTGGTTCCCAGCACCTAAAATGGTGGCTCACAACCACCCATAAAACTCTAGTTCTGTGTGATCTGATGTCCTCTCTAGCCCTCTTGGCACTGCACACATGTGGTACACAGATACTCATATATATGCTGTGTGTGTATAGTAAATTAAAACTACATATTTTATATACCATAAATGTTTACAATCATCAATTTAAAAAAAAATTATAAGCCATGGACGGTGGCACACCCTTCCAACCCCAGCGTATGGGAGGCTGAAGCAGCAGGATTGACAGCTATTTGAGACTAGCTTGGGCTACATGTGAGTAGCTTATACTACAAAGCATGACCCTGTCTCAAAACAAAATTAAACAATTACAGACACTGTTGAGATGGCTCAACGGTTAAGAGTACCTACGTTTGATTCCCAGCAACCACATGGTGGCTCATAGCTCTCTGAACTTCAGTTCCAAGGAACCCAATGCCTTCCTCTAACCTCTGCGGGCACCAGGCACACATGCAGCACACATACAGATACACAGCTAAAATACACATCCATGTTAAAAAAAAAAAAAACAATAACAATATCATAAAGGAAAAGAAAGAGATCTGTATTTAATAGTACCACATGTTCCGTCGGCACTGATGCAAACGTCTCCCAGCATCCTTTTAGCTAACTCCCTCTGAATGTGCCTCCATCACCTTGCTGATGAGACCGCCTAGAGAGGTGAAGTCACTTGGACATGGCCATACGATGCATACTTGATCTGTGAATGGCTCCTAGGTCTGTCCAAACCTCCAAAGCTCATGTTCTCAAACACTTGTGACAGTCATGGATGCCACCTCTACAACTTCACAAGTAAAATAGGGCCTGGTGCCTTTAAGAAGCCAGCTACTGGGTTGGAGAGATAGCTGAGTGGTTAAAAATAATTTTACTGCTCTTCCAGAAGATGCTAGTTAAGTCCCAGCATTTCCCAGTTCACTACCAATAACTCCAGTCTCAGATGATCCAACACCAGCTCTGGCTGGCATGTGATACCCAGACATGCATACAGTCAAAATACTTATACCCATAAAATAAAATTAAAGAAATTATTTGAAGAGGAGGAGGAGCAGCCAGCAACAGGTTGTGAGATAGTGGACAAAAGCATAATCTCTAGAATCCACACCATGGAAAGATTGAACTGACTCCTGCAGGCTGCCCTTTAACCTTGACACCACCAGTGTGATTGGTGTACACACAAACCCATACACACTCAGTAAATGTAATTTTTTAAAAATTAAAAACAAGCTGCAAGCCACTGGGCCAGGTGACAAATTAGGGAACCAAACTCAAGAACAAACAGGGAAGTGAAGGGTCACATGACTTGACAGGCTGGACCAGGGGTCATGGGACTGTGTTGTGTGTACAGATAAAACAACCCTGTGCACAAGAGCCTGCCTCCGTCAGCAAGAACATCATACAGATCAAAAGGGATTCACTGGAGCAAAATCTCCACATATTAACAGTCACATACAGGTGCAAGGAGCAGGAGCACCGGGGTCCATTAGTAATGTCTGAGTAGGAGGGCTGTGATCCACTAGAATTGTCTGCCAAAGGTACGCTGTTCTGCTCAGGTTCCATGCTTGGCCCTAAGAAGTTTAACAACGGTCACTGAATCAAGTGAACTAGATCAACAATGCTGCTCTGCCCTCTAAGCAGGGTAGATGTTTCTGTACAGAAAACATCAGAGCCAGGGTGACAGCGTTATCCTGTAATCTCAGCTTTTGGAAGGAGGCATCAGGAACAGGAGTCCAAGATCCTTCTCAGCTGCACAGTAAGTTTCATGTTAGTCTAGACGGACTCAAAAAAACTTTTTTAAGAAGAAACTAATTTTTAAGGCCTCTTTTTTAAAATACACCTTTAACAGATTTAATCATTTAATTAAATCTCATGGCCTTTATCCTTTGGTTATCCATTTGTGCAAAGAGGCTAAGTCAAGCATGACAACTGAACCGTCTCCAGGGCTCTGGCAGGCAAAGGCAGAACAGAAGAGCAGGGACAAGGGAAGACAGGCAGCTCTAGGCTCCTGCCACCAAAGGTGCCTCTGGGTCTAGGATTCCCTGACACCATATCCTTCAAAGTGTCTTAAGAAATCTGAACTGCTCTGGTATGTTTTCCAACTCCTCTAACACCGTGTCCTTCAAACACAAAGAAAAAGGGGTGTGTCCCAGCCCGGGCCCAGGCGGGCCTACTTTGGCCAGACCACTGGCTTAGCTCAGTCAACCCCAGTGAAGGCAGGGCGAGGCTTCTCAGGATATACTGGCAAGGCTGGCTTGAGCCACAGTGGCTTGTCCTCATGAGGTCAACCAGGAAGCTGATGGTTTCGCTGGCCAGAAACAGAGCACAAAACAATGAGCAGCATTGCTCTGATCGGAGTGAAAGTGAACTTGCTGGAGCATTATCTTAGCTTTCCATCTCTGGGCAGGGTGCCTGTCTACCTGGGACTCAGCATTCCACTGCTGATCCAGCTGCAGCCCCACCTTCTGAAGCACAGGATGAGAGGCTGAGGCTCAAAGCAGGAACACTTTTGCCCCAAATCCTCAGGATTTATACCCAGAGTCCAGGACACTGGTGTCCTCCAGGACACCAGAGGACCTCCAGACAAGACCTACCAAATTGAATATTGTCTTTTACCAGCTTATAGGACCAAAAAGACAGGGCAATGTGGCTTCTGATTATAGCCACACACACACAGCTGACACATATCCAGACAGTCCATGCTTCCCACTTCCCCGCCATCAAGCCGAGCTCTATGTAGAAGATCTGAGGAAACAGGGTTCTGAGGGGAGGGGAAGTATACACGAAGTCGTATTAGGACGTGAAGGGGTGGCTCAGTGGTTAGGAGCACTAGCTGCTCTTCCAGAGGACCTGGATATTGTTCCCAGCAGCCCATGGTAGCTCAATCTGATGCTTTCCCCTGGCCTCTGCAGGCACTACACACACCTGGTGTGCAGACACACAACCATTAAATAAAAATAAATCCTTTTTTTTTTTTTTTTAATATAAGTCAGGCATGGTGGCACACACCTTTAATCTCAGCACACACCTTTAATCTCAGTCAGAGGTAGTTATATCTCTGCAACTTTGAGGCCAGCCTGGACTACAGAGTGAATTCCAGGACACCCTGAGTGACATAGTGAGACTCTGTCTCAAAAACACAAACAAACAAAATTTAAAAGAGAGCTATACTAGACCTGGCAAATAAACATGTGACCTGACGATGCCAGTGCCTGTGGGCACAAGACCTCCAGGCCAGATTTAAACTTAGATTTATCCTGAGTTTTCTGCTGTCCCACTGAGGGCTAAAAACCCTTTCATCTACAAGCCCCAGCTATCCCTGAGTCCCCGGCTAGCCCTCCTTACAGCTCAGAAAGGGGTTGGAGGTGCCTGCTAGGGGTGTTATGTGACTTTCTGGTCATTTAACTCCAACACCCTGGAGCCACCTACTGCGGGACCAGTGAGTAGCTGACCTCATTCCTACTGGCCTAAGGTCGACCACTGGTGATATGGGGAAACAGTGTTCTCTCAGCACAGGGCTAGCACCAGATTCCAGAAATGACGGCAAGCTCTGCAAACCACAGGCCACCCCTTTACAAAACGTGACTCCAGGCAGGCCTGGCTCAGGGGGACAGTTCTCCCTGGTGACAGGAGATAGCTGTGTGGAAACAAAGCCCCATCAGTCACCCCCCTGTCATCTACTTGTTTGGTCTGGTTAAAGGGTTATCCTATTGTTCCCTAAAGCCAGAGACAGTGGGAAAGCAACACAAAAATTATGGGAAGTTCACAGGAAAAATGGGAGGGCTTCCAAGGTAGGTAGAGAGGGGGTGCAGAGACGATTCCTTCCCTTTGAGCTGGACACCAAAGCCTAGGCTGGGGTTTGGGGTAGTAAGGCCTAGTCACCAAATGCTACTCAGCAGACCTCCAGCTTGTAGTAACAAAGCTGGGCAGGAGAGGGGAAAGGAGGAAGGAAGGGCGGGAGGAAAAGAAAAGGAAGGGCAAAAAGGAGGGAAGAGGCAGATGGAGGAGGGAGAGAGGGAGAAGAGGAGGAAGGAAGAAGAGAGGAGGGAAAGAAGGGGAAAGGGAGAAGAAGGAACTAGGGAGACCTGACCATATCATGGCATTCCCCTGGGTGCTCAGGGCCTGTCTTAGAATCATGGCTGGGGTATGGGCACCTGAAGACTGTGTACACACAAAGCTTCAGGGACGCCTTGCTCCTGGCCACCTACCTGTCTCCTTTAGTCCCAAAGGTGGACATGATTTTAGCTCTAAAGGGGCAGCTCTGCTCCTCCCTTGCCCCTTTCTCCTCCCCCTCAGCTGAGGAGCCAGGGGAGGGTGAGTCAGCAGGCCTTGGCTCCTGGCACTGACTCACCCAGCCACAGGGCTGTCATTCACCTCCAGCAGCATCACTTCCCCAGCATCGCCCCCTCCCCCCCTCGCCTCTTGTGGTGGGGGTGGGGCACCAGGGTCTTAGGGCAGGCACTGTGGAGCCCAGGATTATTCCTGAAGGCTTCCACAAACTTCCCCTTTTCAAGCTACAGAGACGCAAGGCTGCACCCGTGTCCACTGTGTGTGAAAGGGAGGCAGACCATCCCCTTCTCTTTCTCTGCAGAAATGCAAGAGAATCCCCATGTATTAGCTGGAACCTCTTGTGACCCCTCTACACTGCCAGGCCCCTACCATTGTCACTGGGTGCTATCTGAAGCCCTGGCTTCATGGAGAACAGACCGTGTACTCTGCTTTGTGCCCTCAGGCAAATCACTGGCCCTGGGCCTCAGCTTTACCATATGTGCAGTGGGCACAATGTCTGGGCACAGGGTGTGATATTTGTAAATGCACCCCTCCCCACAGTGCTCCTCTCTTAATGCCTCTCTCCCCCCATAGAAAGGATGTCCTTCCTTCTTCACACCAAAGCCCAACCAGACTATGGACCTAAAAGCATGGCAGTAGCAGTCACCTACCCAGGGCCACCCTGTGTTCTGAGCCAAGGAGAAACTTTACCTGCTTTCCCACCCTGACCCCCAGAAGCTGAAGACCTCCACAGGATGCTTTCTCAACACCCCACAGCTTGGCTCCGAGAGTGCCCTTGACGAGGTACACCAGACCACCCAAGAGTACTGACCAGGCAGTGACTGCCAGAGTCCATGGCAATGGCCTCCCGCCTCTCCCCACATCAGCCTGTGCTCAGCTGTCACCCCTCCCACCAAAGAGCCCCAGCTGCTTCCTGACATCAATCACAATGCATCAGAGTGTTGAGGGCCCTGTTGATGCTCAGTGCAGGCATGTTCTGCAGAGCCACAGGCCAAAACAGATCGACAGAGGAAGGGTGACCTGGAACCTGTGCCCAGCCGCAGAGTACAACTTCCCCAAGATGAAGAGTCTCTTTGGTTGTTATGGAGAGTCCCGAATCTTAGCTTCAATTTCTATCACACAACACATTCTTGGCTCTCCAAATGACTCTGGGTTGAAGTTGCTTTGGTGTTTTTCCCTAAAGGTTTGTTGAGTACCAGGGAATTTCCTTGGAAGCTGCATGACAGAGTCTCAGAAGGCCTGGCACACCCATATACAATACCACTCTGTGGGTGAGGAAATCAAGGCCCTGACCTCACAGCACCCTACCAGGAGTGGCTCAACATGATGGCCACAGGAGATGTGCTCCAGAAGGAACTGGAGGGAGGGGAGGGGAGTGGGGACACTCCTAACACTCCCACCCTGTGGACACAGTAGGTGCCAGAGGCAGAGAAAAAAAAAACCCTATTGCAAACCTGGGTACACAGGACTCATATCTAACTCTGTCAGACTGATGGACGTTGGTGCAGCAGGTGGCAGTGGCAGCGGCTTCCAGGGCTACAAGATGGTGCCTAATACCAGCTACTGCTTGGCTAGAAGAAAAACTCAGCACTAAAATCCATGTGGGGAGGATCTGGAGGTTGACACAATCAGCGCAGGTTATCTCCCAGGGCAACTCCTATCTACTGCTAGCCCAGGTAAGCTCTTGTGATGCCCACCCAGGGCACAGCACTGCCTTCTCATGACCTGCCATTTACGTGGCATCACAAGATGCCACACCAACCACTGGAAACTCCTCGGAGGTGTGCCCCTCCCAGCTCAGTTCTAACACACTCTGCCTGGCAGCCAGGTCAGGCCCCAGCTCAAGAACTAGCAATGACAACCAGCTGCCTGCAGAGCTCTGAACTTCACCCAGAAAGACCCCAGGTTTCACCAGCCCTTTCTGCCTGGTCCTGGGTAGGTGACCCCTCTTTTGTGTCCCAGGTATGCCATGTTCTCCTCGCATTCCCCTTTCCAGCCCTTGGAGAGCCCGTGTTTAAAGGTATCCCACCTAGGCTAGAAGCCTTGTGCATCCCAGATCTTGACATAGCAAAACTACATTCGCCTGTGGCTGGGCTCTGGTTCAGAACTGGGAAACTTGGGCAAAGTTTCAAAATCTGTTTGAAAAACCTTGGTGTCTTCATCTTGTTTCTGACACGAGGTCTCGCTGTGTAGTCCTGGCAGGCCTAACACTCATAGAAACCAGGCAGGCTGGCCTTGAACTCATGGAGATCAATCGACATCTGTCTCCCAATTAAAGGCATGTGCTACTGCTCCCAGTCAGCCAGCCCTTGGCCTGATAGTCTGTAGAACCCTGGGACATAAGCTAGGGTGTGGGTACCTGGACCCATATATACATATTGACTCAATCTTTAAGGTGGAGTCCAGAAATCTCACCTGTTACATCCACTTCCCAGGAGTCTTAGGATGAAGAGAGGCTGGGAAGGGCGGGGCTGTGAACTGGGAGGCACTGGATGAAATGTCAAACAAAATTGACCAGTGGAAGGGCCAATTGTTTGGCTGGTGCATGTACCATGCTGCATACACCAGGGGCCTAGCAAAGCCGAAGGCTTCTCGGGCCCTTCTGAGGCTGCGCCTCACCACATACTTTTACTTTTATTCCACAAAGAGGGGGGAAAACAAAACAAAACAAAACAACAAACAAACAAACAAACACTTAGGGAAGACACATGCCTTGGTCCCAGGTAACCCAGCAAGCAAGAGAGGTTAGCTTCCAAATCTAGACAAGGCCAAGACACTTCATCCACCTTCTTAACTGGCAAGAGTTTGAGAGAGAAACTTGAGGGCTGGTGGGGTGACTTCTGGGGCTTGCCAGTCTGATCCAATCAGAAAGTGTCAGAGGCCACACTCAGCTACAGTGGGCAGCCATGGGTACAGAAGGTCCACCTCAGCTCAGCATCCCGTTAGGAACAAAAATTAGCTGGGCTAGCCTCTCACAGGTGGCACCACACTGCAGGGACAAGTCTGTGATTTGTGGAAGAAGGGACACTATCTCCTGTAGTAGTGGAAAGAAAATATTCCCAGCCAGAGAAATACCTGCCCTAGAATACCAACAGGAGGGCAGACCTCAGAGGCCAGACTGCCTCTCACTGGAGTGAGATTTAAAGCAGCTGGCTGGGGAGCTCCACACACCGGGAGCTATAGAGCCCCACTGTCCCTCTCACACATGGGTCTCTCTCACGGAGAGAGCACTCACAAAGTAGTCCCCAGAGAATGGGCCCTGCTTAGTAGCACTAAGGGATTAGATGACCTCACAGAGGTCCTTAGAGCAGTGCCTGGCACTGCAGGGTCTTCAGAGCCCCAGCTGACAAGATAGTAACAAAATTGACCCCGGTTAAACCTCAGTCAGCCAGGACTTGGGCACAGCCCTGCTGAGTGTCTGATTGGCTCACTAGAACAACTGCTGGGGCTCAAACATGGGATGTCACCCTTACACCCCATCTCCCCCACTGCCCTTCCCTGTCTCCTCTTCTGCTCAGGAGAGCTGCCCATAGCAGAGTGATTGATGACTGCTTCTGACATGCAGCTTTCCAAAGAGTTCTGCCCCATGGCTGGGTAGGCTGACTGCTGGGGTGCACCTGGAACAATGCCCTCACCAGCTGGTACCATTTGGAGGACAGGGTCCCCTGCCTTCTAGTGGTAGAGTCCTTTTTTTTTCCCCTGCAGTACTGGGGATGGTAGCCCAGGGGTTCAAATGCTAGGTGCTTTGCCACTGAGATACACCCCAGCCCATTTCTACTTTTTGTTATTAAAAACATTTTCTCTTTTACAACATGGTGAAAATAACTTGTCATATGTCATGTGTGTGTGTGTGTGTGTGTGTGTGTGTGTGTGTATACACACACATATATCTCCATGAGGCTGGAGAGATGGGTGACAGTCTAGAGCACTTACTATTGCAGATGATCAGATGATGAGTTTGGTGGCTCCCAACCATCTGTAACTGTAGTTCCAGGGGATCCAATGCCCTCTTCTGGCCTTTGTAAGCACTGAACCCATGTGGTGCACATATATATATATACAGGCACATAATTCACACACATAAAATGAAAATAAACCTTAAAAATATATCCATAAGGGGTTTAGGGTGTGGCTCAGTGGCAGAGCTTTGCCTGGCATGTGTATCGCCCCTTGTTCCTCAGCATCACACAAGAAGGTGGGAAGGAGAGAGAGACAAAGAAGAGACATAGACGGAAAGACAGAGACACACGGGCTGGAGAGATGGCTCAGCAGTTAAGACGTCCTGAGTTCGATTCCCAGCAACCACATGATGGCTTACAACCATTCACAATGTGATCTGATGCCCTCTTCTGGTGTTCAGGCATGCATGCAAATAGAGCGCTCATACATGAAATAAATAAATCTTTTTAAAAAAGAGAGAGACAAAGACACAGAGACACAAAGAGATGCAGAGAGACAAAGAGACAGAGACAGACAGACAGACAAACACACACACACAGAGAATGTCTCTTAGTGGAACCAAAGCCAGAAAGGGAGAAAACTCCCACCTCTAACCACCATGGAGGCCCTGGCAATGCACAGTGGGGCATACTCCCAGATACCCCAATGTATTTCTGGCTATCACCCATCCTCAATGCTACCTCCTCAGGGAAGGCACCCTCACCCAGCCTACACCCATCTCCCAGCAATGAGGCTCTGGTTCCCCAGCAGTAATCCTCTGCCTTCTCTGGTGGCCTCAGATTGCTTTCCAGACAGGGCCTGGGCCTGGCCCAGGTGCACTGAGAAGGACCTGGGTTTGCTGTAGTCATAGCAACCCTTTGTTCCTCTAATTCCAACCACTCTCCTACGGTGGAAATAATAACTGCAGCTTGCGTGTGGCCGCACAGCTCTGGGTGCCTTATATAATTCCACCTATTAGCAGTTTTTTTTTTTTTTTTTTTTAAATCTGGCTAAATATTTTCCCTTCTTCCCTTAAATCCTTCTCCAATGATTACCGCCACTCACTTATCTCCTAATTAGTCCAAAGGTAATGAGACTTCAGAGCATCTTAGCCTGCAGGAACAAAAGCACTCTGCAAATGTCATATGTACACAGAGAGACACCCACCTGCTCAGCCAATACATGCCAGGTTACCAGGTTCTCTGTGTCCAACCTTTACCGGGCAGTGAGAGCAGAGCTAGTACCCCACTTTGTAGGTGTCCAACCGCGAGGCTCAAGAGGTTAAGCCACTTGACCAAGGTTTACATGGCCAGGAAGAAGCACACTCCAGAATCTTGGATCCTTAAGTGCTGAGCTCAGGATTATTTCCAGGTTATCACCTCTAACACCACAAAGTCCTACTCCCCTTCAACTTGGCACAGGAAAATATTGACAGTGGCTAAAGGAAGAGGGGCCACTTTGCAAAATACAACCCCCCAAAACAAAACAAACAAAAAAACAACTAAGAGCCTAAATCTCCAGAGCCAACCCAAACCAGAATTGCCTTCACAGGCTGGGTGCAGCTACGTGGCATGGCAGCTATGTGTCAGGTGGGGCAGTGACAGCAGCACCAGACAGCCACATGCTACATGGGCCTTGCCAAATGTTTGCCCACTTAATTGTCCTCAGAAGAGGTGAGAGTCTGGGATACAAGCTGTGATTGCTGAACACCGACCCCTGACCCCTCCAGCTAAGAAGAAGAGGGATTTCCCACCCCACCCCCACCCCCACCATTAAATTCAAGCAGGTTAAAACAACCAGGAGGCCAAAGTCCAGGGAATGAACTAAAGTTAGTGGGAATAGCCAGTTCTAGGGCTGCCCTTAGCCTAAGGCCATTTCCATAGCTGGATGGCCTTCCCAAGTACACACACGGCAGTGTTCCCACCCCTAACCTTCCCTGAGCTGTCACTCTGAGCTCAGACTCTTTCCAGTGTCCCATCCTCTGCAACCCAGGACTTCATCAGCTTAGGCATCATGTAAATGTTATGCCAGGTTCATGGGACCCTCAGAGACCACCAGGAGACGACTCGATGCAATTCCAAGAGAGCTTTATTACGAGAGCAATCGAACTCGGGACCCACATCTCACTGACACAGCAGTAGAGAAGTGGGACCCCGAGCTCTGAGTGAGCAGGATTTTTAAAGAGAAAGTCTGTGAGCCAGGAGTTTCCATGGCAGCAAGCAGGGGGGCACAAGCCTTGGCGTTACAGAATTGGGTGAAGTTTAGCAGGGCGGGGTGACCCTTTCTGAGGCACACAATCACAATGGCTAAGGCATATAATCATAATGGCTATTTTTCTAAACCATATCTGAAACATTGGGGAGACTTCTCCCACCCGATTCTCAACCGATTCCCATTGATTATTGCCAGGCAGTTTGTCTCTATTTTCTATGAAGCATTTATTCTGTTATATTTCCTGGAGGCTGTTGCTAGGAGAGTTAACTTTGTTTTCTGCCAGGTGTACAATTCTGTGATATTTCCTGGTACCTGAATTCAGTTCCCAGTCAAGATCTTTACTTCAAAATGGAGTTATATTCAGGCTATCTTAAGCTCTTCATATACAGCCTGGGCCACCCAAAAAAAAAAAAGGTCTCCTTTTCCTCCTTGGGGGCAAGGATACCTGTGATTTAGGCCACAGCTATAAATAGCCACTAACTCCATCCCTTTTTAATTGACTCATCTATTTATTTGGTCAAGGAGTTCCTTCTGACCCTTCCCCACTCCCTCCACTCCCCGTGGCCGAGTTCTACATTAATACTGATGCCACGTGATTGATGATGATGGGGAAGGTGGGGGGAAGAAGGAGAGTCCCTCCCCTGGCTTCTGCAGCTTTGTTCTCTGAGGTCCACAGAAGACATCTCCCTTTTGTGAGTCTGGTCTCCAGATCCACTGGCCTCTTCCGATGCCTCACCTAGATCTTAATTGAAACCTAATGGGTCACTGCTGACCTCAGGACCCTGGCTTCTCCCAGAAGGCCCTCAGTAGCACAATCTGCCAAATGGACAATCTCAAATTACACAAGGCAAGGCTGAAAGGGCCTCAGTTCGGGATCAGATTTGCTCCGGGAGATACAACATACCCTCCGCCCCTGAGGATAAATAAAAGCTGGCTAGCTTTTATTTCATGAGCTTTTCAAACAAGCACTGACCCCACCCTCCCACCCCCCAACCAGGCCCTTCTCAACCCTGCCAAAGAAAGAAAGCCAGGGCTAGTGATGTATTCCACCAGGAAAACACCAGATCTTCTGGTTCTCTACCACATGGGTGTCAAACAAGGAGCTCTGGCAGAGTGGTTCTCTATGGCCAACCCCCAAGCCCTGTGGAATGTCTGACAAGGTAAGAGTCATCTGAACAGGACCTCCAGCCAACTGAGCTGGGGTGAGAGCCCAGATGTGCTTTCCTGTCACAGATGCCCATCTTCAAAACAGTTATCTAACAGGCCCTACTTCTTCACTGCTCCCAAAGTGGAGCAAGACCAACCAACCCCTGTACGTGACATGCAGCTTTGAGGTCATCAGGTGAGAGTCTCTTCTCCTCCCCTTCCCCTCCCCTGCCCAGAAGATAAGCTAGGCCAAGACTCCGCTTCCTGAAAGTTACTCTTCGCTTTCACTCTCTGCTACACCAGGCGTTTACACATGCTGTTTCCTCTATGGGTAATGCCCTTCCGGTCTTCTGCCCACCTGTTGCTTAAGACCTCTGGAAACAGTTTGTGTAGCCAGGACACCCCTACAGGGGCAAGGCTAGGTGCTGGAGTGTTTGCCTGGCCTTTGGAAGCCCTGGTTTCCATTCACGCACACAGGCACACACAATCAAGATAGCTTCCGACTCCCGTGGCCCTGGGAATCTCCAGGCTGTCAGTCACCTCCGCGTGCCCAGGACACAGCAGGGACTGAAACACAGCAAAGCCCCACTATACTTGTTTTTTTTTTTGAGGCAGTCTCATGTAGCTGAGGCTGGTCTCAATCTCACTGTGTAGCTGAGGATAGCCATAAACTAGTCTAAACATACACACACCCACCACAGCAGCAAAAGTCCACAGCTTTTGAAAACTGATGACCAGGCTTTCGATTCTCGCTTTTCATATGCGAGAGTTCCCCCAAACTTCCCCTGCCATCCAGCAACTCTTGCCAGCCTTGTTTCCCCAGGATGGCAAAACTAGAAACAGATGAAAAGGTGGCAAAACTAGAAACAGATGAAAAGGTCAACTTTCTCTAAAACTGGAAAGGCCAAACGGAAAGGAAAGGTCAAGATCCTGCCCCAAGCAGAGCAGGGAAAGAGCTGAGGTGACATTTCTCCTTGGCCATAGGACCCAAGCATCAGTCAGCCTGGAGAAGGCCACTCTCTGAGTGTTCTGTGGTGGTTCACACCTATAGTCCCAGCAGTCAGAAAGGTGAAGCAGGAGGATCAGTATAAGCTCCCAAGCCAGCCAAAGCTACACAGCAGGACCCTGTTTCAAAAGCTGAGAACAAAGGCCACCCTGGTTCTGTCTCTTTTAGGATGACAGATGTCTCTGGATGTCTCATTTATTACATGTGGCACCACTCCCCTGCCCCCCAGAGCAATGGTCTGTGCCCATGACTAGAAAGATGGATCAATAAGAGCCACATGCTTTTAAAAATACCAAACTCTGAAGCTGGATTAAGAGCATTTGCCGCTCTTGCAGAGGACCCATGGAGTGAATCACAGAGCCCTGCATGTAAAGTCTCATGGAGTCAGTGCCCTGTATTTTACCTGGCAACCCTATCCAGTGTCCCAAGGGATCCCTGTGTTATGCACATCCCAGCACAAAACACAAAGCGCAGAAGAATATGAGAGTTTAAATACTCTGGCTGCCTGGTGTGAAAAACAAGGTCTCACACTCTCCCTCCCCATATCCCTCCTTCTCTTCTTCCCGTACCCACAAAGCCTCTTTCCTGCTGGCTATGGAGACCTTTTGAAGTCCTCTGGGCTTCCCCTCTTCAGGTGTCCATTACTAAGAAAATGCCAATGCCTCACAAATGATATGCACTACACCTTCTGCTAGCCTGCTCCCCTGACAGACATTACTAATCAATTGTGGCATTGTTCCCACTGATCTGGCACCAGCCTTAGATAAGAGACAAGAGAAGGTCCTGTAAGAGGAATGATCAAGGCCTCCAGCGAAAAATCACAAGACAACTCATATTAAGAGATAGCAAGAACAAGAGTCCTGGGTGAAGGGCAGGGTTGCAGGGATGAATGGGAGTGGAGAGAGACACTGAGAGAGACAGACAGCCTGGGAAAATGATGGGCAGAGGAATGCCAGACAAAATTAGAGTGGGATTGGAAGCTGTGACCCCCATGGAGGTGTCCCACAAAGCTACCAAACTGGGGCTGATCAGGGACTGGGACCTGGACAGGATCAGTGTTTCCTTGTGCTCCACAGATCCCACAGATCAAGTTTTACAGACAAGAACACTTGGCACGAAGAGGGAAGCCCCTTGTACCAGTGCACCCAGCCCGTAAGTAACTGTGGGGCTTCATATCTGGTCACTGTCCCTGAAAAAGCCTATCTGGAAACACCACGATCCACCTCCTTTGTTTTCCGGGGAGAAAGCAGTCCAGAGAGGCAGACAGGCTGCCTAAGGACCCCTTCTGCAACGTGGTGGGCAGCAGGGAAAGACACCATGGAGGTTCTCCTGCAGGCGAGCCTGAAGCCAGCCCCCTCTGCAGACCAGACATCCAGGGACTGGCTGATAGTAGGTGAACAGGTGAAAATCCCCTCCAGAAACATCTCTCAAGTGTGTTGAGCCCCTCTGATCTCTGAGAGATTGTTTGTTCTTGAAGAGACCTTCTCCTTGACAGGATTCCCATTTGACCCCTGCTGGGACCAAGGGCCAGGACAAAAAGCTTTATCCAAGCCACTGTCCTGGAGGCCCAAGCTTTCTGGCCAGAAGTAGCCAGGAGAGATGTACCTGCTGGCCCTGGTATTTGTAAGGAAGCCCATGTCCCAGCAGCTACAATGTGAAACATAAGAGCCACAGACCATCACAGTCTTCTGAAGCCTCAATTTTCCCACCTGTGACATGGGACCGAAAATGCTATCTTGGATTATTATGTCAGTGCCAAGCACAGAAAAGTAAAGTTTGTGAAAACTAAAGTTCTGGTCATGTGTCCTGACTTCCCCAAAATAGCAGGGCCGAATTGCATACCAAGCAACAGAAAGGTGTAGCAATGACAATTATTATTTATTGAGCAATTATCATGTGCCTTTCACTGTACCAAAAGCTTTTGGTTTTCTTCTCTTTCTCTCCCAGAAGGCTGCAGTGCATGACCTCATGCCTATTTGACGAGGGTCATGGGTGGCAGGGATAGATTCAGGGTCACTAGAGGGTAGAGTCTGTTTTAAACTTCCTGGTGTTGATGGGTTTTGATTTTCTGGGTTTTTCTTGTTTTCTCCCAATGAGGAGGGCTGGGTAGGGATGACTGTAGGGTGGGATGTTTTAAATCCTTGCTTCTATGGGGCTGCTACTTCCTTTTAGGGCTCCAAGACTACTTCCTTTTAGTGATAGATGTCAAATCGAGTGTCAAAAAAAAAAAAAAAGGTTTCTGGAGAACCAGAGGTTTGAGATTGGGGGTCTGCACATCTGTAAACTGGGTACCCCAGAAGAGAAGTACTCCCAAGTGGCAGAATGTGAGGCAAGCATGCCTCCTGGGTTCCATCCCCATGTAGGAGAAGAGGAGGACTTCTACTCTGCATCAAGGTGTAAAGATGTGGCCATGTGCAGCTACAGCCAGGGCCTCAGACAGAAAAGCTTGGAGCTGGCTCCTGCAGGGTAGGCACTGTCACCCCTACTGAGCCCTGAAGGCAGAGCATCTACAGTCGGGGGTCAAGTGAGGCTTGGGGGTGGAACGCTTATCTAGCCTGCTGAGGCCCTGAGTTCCACCCCGGAACTCAGCTCCACACCCAAGAGTGATGATCGATTGCACATGATATATAATTTATTGCAATCAAAAATAGAAGCAGGGCATTGTTCACTGCAGAGTGCTTTATTGGAGAGAGTAACTAAAAACAATTTCTCACTGGAGGATTAAGTAAATGCTTTCCTCAAGTGACCTGGAATTCTCTAGGTAGCCTAATTTTTAGCTATCCTCCTGCCTCGGGCTTCCAAGTCTCAGACCATACACATGTGTCACCACTCCTGGCTCACACATACTTTTTTTTTTTAGTTCAAAGAGGATAGTTTTATTAGGAGAGTTTAAGGAAAATCCCCAGGGCAGACAAACTGCAATCTGAGTAAGTGACTGCTCAGCAGACAGGAATGGAGACGTGTAGGAGGAAACCCACACTGTTTGAGATGAACTGCCACACAGCAGGGAGGCAGGCAAGCACTGGAGAAAGAGTGGGGAAGCTGGGAAGTGGTGGCGCACACCTGTAATCCCAGCACAGGCAGAGGCAGGTGGATCACTGTGAGTTCAAGGCTGGCCTGCTCTAAAAAGCGAGTCCAAGACAGCCAAGGCTACACAGAGAAACCCTGTCTTGAAAAAAATAAAATAGAGTGAGGAAGCCCAAAGAGTCCTCAGAGTCTAGCTGAAGGGTAGAGGCAGAAAAAGGAAAATGTACCTCATGGGGGCTTCTCAGGACCACTTCCTGCATTCTTTTTAGAATGGTTTGCCAGCCCCCACCTGCCTCATTCCAGAGGAAAATATAGGCTAGTTACCTGTGGTCCCAACTACAGAGGACACTGAGGGGGAAGGATGGCTAGAGCCTAGAAGTTTCAGAAAACACAGCAGGACTCCAGATCTTTTATCTCTTTTTTTTTTTTTTTTTTTTTTTTTTGAGACATGGTTTCTCTGTGTAGCCCTGGCTGACCTGGAATTTCCTCGGTAGACAAGGTTAGCCTCAAACCCAGAGATCTGCCTGCCTCTGCCTCTGCTACCATGGCTGGCTTCAGATCTTTTCTCATAAAATAAAAAAATAAAAACAAAACAAAACAAAAAAATAACAAGGTCTTACTGTGCAGCCCCAACAAGCCTTAAACTCCTGTGCTAAAGCCTGGGCTAGAGAGAGCTTCATGCCTCCGCCTCCTCTGTAGTGGGGTGACAGACATGTCTCACCGTGAGCAGCTAATGGACACATGTGCATGTCTACTTCACTCAATTATATTGTGGTCACTGCTGTGTGGGGAAAGGGTCACTTTTCCCCTCCTAGTACTGCCTGTGTTGAAAAATATATGAATTTTATAATCAGGGTAAATCATGATAAATGCCTTTTCTCACTTCAGAGGACTCCAGGGAGCAGAAGCTGGGGTTGTTACTGCTGAGTAGGGCTGAGGTGGCACTTTCCAAAGGACACTGGAGTCCACAGACAAGCAGCCCCCTGCCCAGTCTCTTCCTTAGAGTGCCAAGCACCCCAGACGGCAGCACTTGGGGAGGTGGACTTGCCTCTTCAGTTAAGGGGGTACAGCTTCTCTGGGGACTCCTTTGATGAGATATTCAATGTGGGGTGCTTGGCACTAATTCTGTTAGTCCTCCTGAGTCCATAAAACTTTCCTGGGCTCATCGTGTCACCTGTTCTGCCAACCCCCATTCTGCAGTGGACTGCAGTGCTCCTGCTTGACATGGCTACTCCATTCCAGAGCAGGGAGTCTGAGGCTGAGATGTTTAGTGAGATCACACATCAGGCACAGGCTGGGGCTAGGCTGAGAGTTTTGCTAATTCTATGTTTGGTAGAAAAGGTACTCCGGGCCTTACATGGGGCCACTGAGCTACATCCCAGCTCTGGAGATGGAATAAACCTGGACCTGCCTGGCTCCCCAGCCCTATGCTCTCTACCATAAGGCTGAAAAGCTATTATCCTGCCCTTCTCAGATGATAACCCAAAGCTAGAGGGCCCATGTGATGTATGCCACTGAGCCACATGCAGAACTCAGGCATGTGGATCATCCTGGTGTAATAAGCTACCTGCAAACCCCACTAACCACCATGTGCAGGGTGGAAGGGAGGCCATGAGCCTTTTCAGAAACAGAGAGCCATGAGGGCTACACAGGAGTGGTGTGGGCAGTCTGAGGGCTGGTCCATATCTCAGATTAGTGCTGAGGGGCATCAGCCTGGCCTCCATCTATGCTCTTGCCTATGAGGCTGCCAGGCCCCATGGGGCCAGCCACTTGCACAAGACTCTTTATCTAGAAACAGAACTCACATTCCAGCCGTGGAGCAAGCAAGGGCCTCCCTGGCTATCCTCGGCTATTCATTAACTAGCAGCAAGAAGGCCTTGGGAAGGGGAAGGGGCTGGGCATGGAAGTGACTCCCCACCTGTAAGGAGGGCGATAGGAAAGGCAGTGCCACCAAATGGGCACCAGAGCTGGGCAAGTGGGTTCATTGTTGTGGGAACTTGGGATAGCAGGATGGAGCTATGATTACTTAGTAGACAGCAGTACTGAAAGTCTGCACCCAAGTTGCTGACGGATGTGGCCATGCCTGGCACTCGGTAAGCATTCCACCTGTTCATCTGCCATTTTTTAACAGAAAGCTTAAGAACACCTACCTCCTATGGCTCTTGAGGATGTAATGGGGCTCTTGGGTTGTAACAAGCTAAAGTGTTACACCTCCAGGAAAGCTCAGTACCCACAGGCAATAAGTGTCCCTGACACATGACCATTAAGGTGGAGATTCTGAGCATAACAGAGAAGGTTATCCGCCCAATCAACAAGGGGAGGTTCTCCTGAGCCTCTGGGGATGGGCACATCTGACATCAGAGAAAGCATGGTCTTCAGTTGGCTGTGGAGAGTGCTGAACAAATAAACATAATTGGGTCTGACTACAAGTGGCAGTTACTGATGGTCTCGTGAGAGCTCCACAGATAACCCCAAGCGATCATGCTCCAGCCCTTCCTTAAAAGCTGGGTGAACAGCTCAGGGTGGAACACTGTTTATGCCAGAAGGCTCCATACCCAGAGCCACGAGAAAGAAGAGAGAGAAAAAGAGAAAAGAGGTGAGAGAGGGGGAGGGAAGGAGGTTAGATATTAAGTAATCTCTATCCAGGAAGGCAGAGTTCTCAAATTTGAGAGCAGTGTCCACAGATGGGTCACAAGATCAACAAAGCGGCAGGAGAAAGGAACAGCTTGGCAGATGGCAGGGCAAGGACCTGGGATGTTCTTGAGAGTGCGTATACACCCTCCAGTGTTTCTTAGTGGGTGTCAAGATTAAGGAGCTTGGAAGTCCCAACTTTAGAGTCAGCTAAATAGCCTGAAAACAACATCAAAATCCTTCTTACAGGCAAGATTATGATTCTGAACAAGAAGAAAGGGGGGAGGGGAGCTAAAGAGAAGAAAAAGCAAGGTATAGTATGTACCAAGACCATCAGCAGATTAGATACGAGAACTATGTCAATGTTAAATGTCCCGGGCTGATAATTGGGCTGCGGTTACATAAGACAATGGCCTTGCTCTTAGGAAATATGTGAAGGACTAGGGGAAGGGGCACCCCACTTGTGACTTACTCACTAGTGATTCAGCAAAAATAATATTCATGTGTCTCTTCATAGGACAGACATCAGAGATGGGATGAAACACCCTCGCAAGCGTTAACACCAGGACCATCAGCGTGAAGGGCGAGAGAAAACCCGCTGAGATCCTCTCGCAACTTTGCTGGCCGTTTTCAGTTTTGTTCAAGTCAAACCTTCAGCAAAGCTGGGGCTGTAGCTCAGTGGTAGAGCTCAGAATTAGCATCTTTCCATCTCCAGCATCATGCACGCGTACACACACACACACACACACACACACACACACACACACAATATGCTTGAACACATGCATGCACACACATGAGGATGTACACACACAAACATGCACACACGTGCACACGCACAACAATCTGGAGAGATTAGAGAGACTTAAGATCAAAATCTGGAGCCAGGGCCCCCTTGAAGGTGGATATCAGTATCAACTCATCCAAGCTCCCAACCTCCATGTGACATCTGCCACGGCTACTCCCTGGCACAGCATGAGTACAGGCAGCCCAGGTGTCCCTCCACCCAGAGGTGCCAAGAACAAGGTGCTGGGGCTGCCTCAGGGATCTTGTCTTCTATTAGAGCCTTGGAGGATGCAGTAAACTGGAGTCCTCCCCCATGCCTCCCCCACCCTGGGATCATGCTGTGGGTGGCAGTGGTGAGCCTGAGTCTATAAGGAAGATAGAAAGCTACTTACGCTTGAGAGGCTCCTCTGAAGAGGCTGTGACGCTGGCTCTGCACCTGTTGCAAAGAGGAAGCAAAGAGGTGTGGTCAGGGCCTGAGTGCCCAGGGTGACCAGATCTGACCATGGGTGACTCTCAATACACATGCTAGGGAGGGGCCTCCTTGAGCCTGCAGGACTGGGACCACAGATTGGGGGAAGCTGAGTCTCAAGCAGGCATGCCCCTGGTGGATCTGATGCGCTTGAAAGGTCTGTTTTGGGTCAGGGAAATGGCTCAGCAAGTAAGGGTGCTTGCTGCCACGCCAGAGTTTGATTTCCCAGACCAACACGGTGAAGAACCAACTCCTGTTCTTTGACCACTACACATATGCTGTGGTTTGCTTCAGATATATATACACATATCACACATACATACATACATACATACATACATACATATATATATATATGTATATATATATATATATATATGTATATATGTATATATTTGTGGTGGTGGTGGTATGCACCAGTAAGCCACTCTAGACTAAACCAGAAAGCCTACACCCTTACTAGCCCTGTAACCTGCCCAGGTCCCACAGCGATCACTTGCTATCCTCTATGGACAAGGCAAAGCTAGACAGAAAGGTGAAAGGCTCCAAGATGATCTTATTATCACAGTGATTACCATTATGATTACATTTCTTTGTGTGTGGAGGGGGATGTCCTGTGGAGATCAAAGGACAACTTGCAGGAGGCCCCTTCTTCCATGAAGGCTTCCATTCAGGTCATAAGGCTAAGCAGGCAGCAAGTTCCATCGCTGGCTGAGTCACCTTGACTGACCAGCCCCAAGAAGGCAGAGCTCACCAATTACCACATTAAATTTATCGAGAACTAGGAAACCTGCTGGACTCTGCTACACAGCAGCTGTCCCCCAGGGATGGCCCGGAAGCCATGTCCTGGATTCTGATTTACTTGTTCATGTTCCACACAGTGTTCCGGGTGGACCCCAGCTAGTGCAAGCTCACTGAGAGCGCCACGATAAGGCTACACCCCAGACACTTGTTTTAAAACACAGGGAGACTCTGTTCTTTAGAACTGGATTTGGGAAACAGACAGGCAGGGGCAGAGCTCTGGGCCTGCTGTCCCAGGCCACCCGCAGTGCTGCTGGCCCAGACACACAGAGGCCTTTCAGCTTTCCTGGAATATAAAAATGTGTAGAATCAGGAAAGGCGTTCTTATCGATGGAGATCTAAGGTTTCAAGGACACTTAAACTGGAATTAATGGTGATGCAAAGGAGGGAGGGAGGAGGACGTAGGTGGGGGTGCACTTGTCCTCTCCCCCATTCCCCAACCTCCCCACCCCACTTAAGCCCCACTTCTGCCCCTTCCTGGCAACTCTTCTAGCTTCTTCACTACCTGAGCAAAGTTACGGCCACCCTGTCACCTGTCAGTACACTACCAGCCTCTCTCCTCAGGCCTCTCACTGCTACAGCAGGGCACACTCACTGAGTCCAAGGTACCGCATGGTAGGAATAGTCAACAAATTCTTAAGCACCTACTATGTGCCAGGCACTGTATGGGGAAAGACCATAGCAGGGCTCAAGCTGAGGTTGCTGCTCTCAAGGAACTCAGAACCCTAGAGTGAGACTGAGACATGAGCAAGAAGCAATGGGGCCTCTTCCGCTTCTGGAGTGGACATTGCCCTACAGACGGTGAGGTGGATCAGTAATATCTGCAGTGGGGGAGGCACAGAAATGGAAAATGGCGACGAGCACCTGACTCTCCCGGGCTGTGCCAAAGGAGGGAAGGTAAAGAGGAAGATGGAGACAGTGTGTTTGAAGCACAATTCTCAGCACAATGTCTAAAGAAACATAAAGGGTCTGTCATTCTGCCCAGATCACCTCACACAAGTAAGAGTGGCTCTCTGTGTCAGCAGGTCTACCGAACTTGCTGGTACTCACACCCAACATGGGAACAGCCTGAACTGATTTGACCTGGCCATGCACATGTACTGATCTCATCTTATGGGGTATCTGAGAACTGATCTCACCTCCTATTTCCCAGAGGTGGTGTGAACTGGCCCGGTCACTCAGAGTGGCTCACTCATGGATTTGACTATGCCTGGACAATTAGAATGACAGCCAAAACTCTTGTTAAAAGCACTTGGGAATTGGAGGGCTGGCAAGATGTCTGGGTGAGTTAAAGACTTTTGCCATATAAGCCTGGCAACCTGAGTTCTATCCCCAGAAGCCATCAAAGGTGATAGGAAAGAAGAGACTTCACAGTTTTCCTCCAACATCCACATGCCTGCCATGCCATGTGCACTGCCCCCAACACACACATATACACAGACTATGCACACACATATAATCCTAAAATTATTTAAAAATAAGTAAAGGCTCCTTCTCTAGGTTGAGATGGCTGGGTGTGTGAGAGAGAGAGACCTATGCCCTAGCTTGAATTTGCTGTGTCCTTATCCATTTCACATCCAACCCATTAGTACCAAGGTGGAGGCTGCAGGTGACAGATGCCATCTGAGGTCCCCCACAGTCTGACATTCTATCCATGTGTCTGTTGCAAAGCTTAGGGCTGACCCCTCCCCCTCATGCCCAGTCCTCACATCAGGGCACACAGGAAGACATGTTTAAATCAACCCTCACAGCTCGGCCTGTGAAACATCTGAAGGACTCTTCACAACAGACAGCGAACCTCAGCCCCAGCTCTAAATGCCAGATGTGGATGGAGCCACCAAGTCTCTCCACTGTCCTGCGGTCACTGACACTTCTGATCCAGGATCCAACAAGTTCTAAGAGCTCAGACTCAGTCTGTCTCTCTCTCGCTCTCTTCCAGTTGCTGAGGGGAGGTAACCCATGTAACTGTATGCCCCAGGCAGGTAGGAAACCAGACTGCAAGGCCCCTCTCCATCCTCAGAGCAGAGCCTGCTTTGAGACAATTCCAGGTGGTTGTAACTTTCCACAAGGGCAACAGCAGTTCGTGGGGCAAGGGCGTCTACTAGCCCCCACTCTACAAGGTTTCTAGATAACAGGGGGCTATTTGAGGGGTGTTCCAGCAGGCGCTGTGTTTTCCTTCCAGGAGCCAAGAGCCTCTCTCAAAGACTACCCTACATCACCACCACCACAGCAGGCAACATGCCAGATCCCACGCTGTGGGCCTTGTCCTGACACACTGCCTGGAGCCACCAGGCCTGTCTGCAGGGCCTGGCTGGCCCTGGGCTCTCCCCTGACTTACATCCGACTTGGCTCCCTGCAAAAGCCTCCTGTGGCTTTTTGGATCTCGAACACTGCAGAGTAGCAAGCGGCTTCCCCATAGCATCCTTTCCAAGGTGGCACTGACCCAAGGATGGCTCAGCCAGCTCCCAGCCCTATGACCTTGAGCCAGTCACCTGCCCTCAGAAAGGCTTTGGGGTTTTCCTATGCAAAAACGAAAACTAAGGAAATAGAATTTATATTATTCATCTTCAGCTTTTGGGTGAGCAGGGTCTACAGCCTGAGTCTCTCTCCCTATGTGGCTTACAGGCTATGGTACCCTGACCCCCCTTGGGCTCTGGCCACACTCCCTTTTTAGCCTCTCAAATACTGGAACATGGGTGCACTCCCTGTGCAGCTGTCTAAGCCAGGCTTTTAAAGCATACCAGATGCTAGGTTCCATCTTGGAGAATACAACTTGACCTGTAGCATGACAGGGAGAAAGCCTGGTGTGGTGGTACATACCTGTAATCCCAGCATTCAGGAGGCTGAAGTAGGAGGTTTGTGAGTTTGTGGCCAGCCTGGACTATTAAAAAAGAAAGAAACAAAGAAAGGAAGGAAGGAAGGAATAACATCTAAAAATAAAATCTGAGCAAAACTGATCTACAGGATTTATATACCCCACCATGAACACCACCAGTAGCTCCAGGACCCTGGTGACAGCAATCTCAAGTCAGACTAATAGAGATGCAAAGAAAAGAAAAATTACTAATGTTCTGGGGGAAGAGAGAGTCTCAGGCTGGGTCCTCAGGGAGAACTGGTGATAGTTATCCCTACTTTGAGGAGGGATAACAATAAACAAGGTTTTCCTGGTGGCAGATTTGGGGCTTTCCAAGGATGGTGGCAGAAGGCTGAACTCTTTACATTCAAAGCAAATTATCCTTTGCTTCCTGGTCCAGCCTTTTTTTTTTTTTTATGAGTTATTTGTTTTTATTTCATGTGCACTGAAGTTTTGCCCATAAGAGGGTGTTGAAGCCCCAGGAACTGGAGTTACGGACAGCTGTGAGCTGCCATGTGGGTGCTGGGAATTAAACCTGAGTCCTAGTAACCACTGAGCCATCTCTCTAGCCGCCTTTTCCAGCCTTTACTGCCCTCACCTTCATACAAAAACAGAACCACACACATGTAACCCTGGAGCTCACCCCAGCTGGAGAACTGGTGTAATCTCAAGGAAGGGCAAGCTCACATCAATCCCTCATCCAGGCCATACTGACTCAGCGCCCTTGAATTAGAGAAGCAGACGGCCCTCCTCTCCTTCTTTCAGCCAATAAAACATTGCCATGAGGGGTGGAGGGTTCCCAGCCAGTGGGGTTTGGGGACACAAAGAGACATCAGGGACATCACAGCTGCTGCTTAGCGCTCCACTGCCACCACAACAGTCCACCATGCCTTGCTTTCCCTACTGTGCCCTGACAAGCCGCAGGAGAAAAAAAAAAAGTCCAACAAAGAAACAACACCAGCGATTTATAAGGCTTTCCCAAGACTGGAGTAGAGCCCTACCTACCATTCTAGGTTTCATCCTCAGAAACCGACACCCCCCCCTTCAAAAAAATAAACAAAATACCTGGCAAGACTAAAAGCTGATGGGGAGGATCAAGGATCAAGGGCTGACACATTTTTTTTTTTTTCAGGCTCAGTACCTTTAAAAGAAGCCCACCTTCTACCCGTGAGAAATGAGAGACAGAAATAGATTCCACAGTACCTAGGGAAAGGGCTGGCAGGCGTAGGATTTTTTTTCCTCCTTTTAAAGGTTTGTTCTAATCTATATTCTCCCACTAATAGTTTAAGCAAACCCACATTGTTCCCAAGGAGATACGTATTCCCTACTAAAAGCTGGTTGCCACAGCTCTGCTCAGCACTACTTTGGAACTCTGTTCTCCAAACTGGGATGCCTTCTTTTAGAGCAAGGCTCAGGCCATCCTGGAACATGAGCAAGACGACAAGGGCATGGTACTTCATACCATGACAACACAGATGTAGGACTCTCTTCCTCATTATCCACCAAGTGAGCTCAAGCCCAAGGACCAAAGATGGATAAGGATTCATCTATGTCACACAGTAAGTCAGAAGCCAAGGACATACATCAGCCCTTGGCTTACAATGTCTGGCTTTGATTTCATAAGTCCACCTGTGTCACTTTTTTTTGCTTGACATCCATCCCTCTTGCCAAACAGACAGCCTCAGGAGGGCATACTTCAGACTGTCCTATTCACTAGCCATATCTGCACAGCCTGGGAGGGATAAGTACCTGCTAGGTGGGTAGTCAGGTGAGTCCAAGTCTGAACCAATAGATGTGCAAAGTATTGGCTCCCATTTCAGGACGAGGGTACACTTCTGTGAACCAGGCCCCTCTGCTGGAGTATCTCCCCTCCTCTCAGTGTGTCCCCAGGGTGGGCTGGTGGATATATGGCAAGCTCACAGAGGTTCCAGGTCAGGCCAGGGAACAGAACTCTAGTAGCTAAGCCTGGGAAGTTCAAGTCTGCTTTGACTCTTGTGATCTTTGGTTTCAGGGTCAAGGAATGCTTTGTGTATCAGGGAGCTAGCTACAAGCTGTCCTTGAGTGGGAAGATGGGGAACAAAGGACCAGGCTCAGCTGAGAACCCCAGAGTACAAGGAGAGGTGAGCCAGACCTGGAAAAGATTCTAACAGCAAATTCTTCTTTAGTCAGATTTCACAGAGCCACTGGAAGCCTCTTGAGCAGAAGACTGGCTCAGCATTGCCTCCTAGGTAGTACAGAGAGACACCCAGGAGACATGGCGGCTGATCAGGAGGCTGTGGATACCAGGTGCCATCTGGTGACAGTATGAAGGTCCTTCAGGGGGAGAGTCCTCAGAACTGCTCCAGCGCCCTTCACCCACTAGGCATGACTGTACAGATCCGAAAGCCAGCCACACTCCTCTAACGCCTGCCAAGCATCTAGCAACCTCAGCCTATGGGCTTTCCAGAAGGGGGTTGATGGAACATGGCCACCAGCTCCATGGAAACAGGACACTCAGAAGGTCTAGCCCAAAGCTTCATTCACTTAATGGAGATAGTGAGGCTCAGTAGGGGATGGGGAAGGAATAAGGGGAACGGACTAAAAAGGTGAACAGACTAACCAGCCCAGGATATGGGTAGGCTCAGTTAATAGATGTCTCCTGTCCACTGGCTGTACAACAAGTGTGAGCAGAATGTCCTCCGCACCCTTCCCCCATTCATCTCAATCCTGGGCTGACCAGAGCAGCTCATCAGTGCCAGGCTCCAGGCTCTTCTCCAAGCTTTCCGAGAGTTGGGTCCTGGATTATGGGTATCTCTCAAGCAGCCTGACTTTGCGGTGCTTCCTTCACACCCTGTTCCCTTTGAACTGAGACTATAAATAACACCTTGGAAAGAAACCCTGAGGTGAGGGGCTGGGGAGGGGGCTCAGTGGTACAGCACCTGCCTAACTGTGGAAAACCCTTCCTGGGTTCCATCCCTAGAAAAGTCAGTTGCACAAGATCTTGCTAGTGTCCTTAACCTACCTCCCAGAAAGGAAGTTTTACATAATCAGAACGGTGGGCGAAGCAGGGGCAGGGAACCTGAACAATAGGTGATTTGAAGGCTGGATCCATCTTCCACTGATAAACACCTCACTTAGATCTCACCAGAGCACCTAGTCCCTGAGGTGGGTGGGTGGGGCAGGTTAGCTGGATGATCCCAAACAAAGTCCACAGTCCCTGGACTCCACAGTCAATGGACCACTCTTCCGCACACCTGCGACCTGTTCCTAAGGGCCTGCCCTCAGCCTGGGATTGTACATTAACTTCAAGATACTCATCTTCTCCCCCTCCCGATGCTGGTCTCCCCCTCCCGAGGGACTTCGAGCAGCCCAACAGCAGAGACTGGTTTATTCATTGCTGCCTTCCTACGTCTGGGATGGTGCCTGACATACAGTAGGTGCTCAATAAGCATCTGCAGTGCAACCAGTGGTACACACCTGCAGTTTCAGCCACCTAGGAAGCTGAGGCAGGAGGATTGAGGGGGTGAGATCCTGTCACTGGAAAGGTCTCAGGCTGCTGTTCACCTTCAAGGCAAGTTGGAAGCCACTGGGTGGGGTGACGCCCTCACGGAGCTGTAGTTTGGGTGGTCAGCTAGGACAGAAGAGGTTAGTAGGCCACAAGCCAACGATGGGCACAGTGGGCTGGTGGGCTTGTACATTCTGCGGTGTGTTCTGCAGGGCATTCTGCCCAGTGACAGGTCATAATGAGCCATTGTTTGTACAGACCAAGTGGCAGAACCTGGAACAGTATGACGCTGTTTTTGTTAAAAACAAAACCAAACCACAGCTGGCTAGCTGGGTGGCTGACTGGCCTGCTGAGCAAATCCTTACACCCACAAGGAAATGAAAATGGACCCAGAAAGTGATAAAAAGCAGTCTGCGTTCCTACAGACACTTCAGGTACCACACAGCTAAAGCTGCCTGTAGGGACAATAGCTAGCCTTTAGGTCTTTTATTTACTCATTTTGCAGCATTGGGGATGGAAGCCAGGCCCTCACACTTGCCAAGCACACACTCCACAGATATCCTCAACCCAACCTTTGTATATGTATATTTTGTAATGATCTGAAGGGGATATATTTTAGTTTATAACAATTCTGTATTGATTGAGGTATATAATTTTTGTAGCTGAAAAGTGAATCTTTTGGCAGCTTCTCACTCCTACGCAAATGAAATGGTCATGTCCATAAAAAGGCTGGCACCCAATGCCAACAGGAGATTCTCTCACAATCCCACACCTACAGACAAAGCACCTGCAGGACAGGTGGACAGGCTGTGGTGTGGGTATCATGCGTCTTGCCCATAGGGCACACTGTAGGATCCAAATGCAGAAAGCAATGGCCTCCAGTTTATCCTGCTTCCCCACCTTACACATAACTAAGATAAAGTTTAATTTATAAATTAATCATTCTGAGAGCAATAACTCATAATAAAATAAAATTACAACCCTACGCTGTCATAAAGTGTATTCAACAACTCATGAACTGCTCATTTCTAGAATTTTCCACTTACTAGTCAGTGCTACAGTTAGCCATCATGATATACACATACAGTACTGGGATTGCGAGGGTGATTCACCATCCCTGGCACAAATTCACTGATAGGAGTGGTGACTTGGCAAAAGTCATTCACAGTGACAGACATCTGAAAGTGTTTAAGGAGTGGAGAGTTCTGGGAATGTGGCTCAGTGGTACAGTGTCTGCCCAGCAAGGGTGAAGTCCTGGATCCCTCCTGAAGCAAACAAAAAAGGAAGGAAAAAGAAATGCTAGAGAGATGCCTTCCCAGGTAAGGCAGTTGGCTGTGCAAGTAGGAGAACCCAAGTTCAGGTCCCCAGCACCAAAATAAAAAGGTAGATGTGGCCCTGAACTCATGTAGCCTCAGCACTGGAGGAGGAACAAAGATGGGAAGGTGGGGTTTGCTGGCCACCATCCAAGCTCCAGGTTAAGTGAGAGACCCTGTCTCAAAAAATTATGTAGAGAGTAATGAAGAAAAGGACCTGATGTTGAACTCTGGCCTCCAGAAGCACACATACGCATTTGCACACACATTCCCCATATGCACCAACACACTTATGTTCATACACAAACATGTGGTAGTTACACAGGCATCCAAATTCACTGAGCTTCAAAGCATCTCTGCGTTTCAGTACACTATACTTCAATTTTAATTTAATTGGGGGCCACCAGAGATCAAACTCAGAGCCTCAGGTTAAGCTCACATGATACTACTGACCTACAGTCCTAGAACCTTAAAATATCTTTTTCCTTTAAAAATGTTATTTCTTATTATTGTGTGTATCTTTATGTGGCATGCCTGAATCTCAGGTGAGTGGCGGTCAAAGGACATCTTTGTGGCATTCTCTCCTTCCACCGTGGGACCTGGTGATTTCACTCAGCTTTCAGGTTTGACTGGCAAGTGATTTCACCTGCTGAACCACAAATCAGGCTCCAATGCTTTTTAAAAGTCACAGAGAAGGGTTAGGCACAGTAGCTCACACCTTGAATCCCCGCACTCAAAAGCCTGAGGCAGGAGGATTGTGACAAATTTCAAGCCAGCCTGGGCTACATAATAAATTCCAGGTCAAGTCTCACTCAAAACACAAACAAAAAAACAAACAAACATTTCCTATCTTCCTGCCTCTCCCCCCCCCCCCCCCCCCCCCCCCCCCCTCTAAGCTCCGCCCTCTTCCCTAAGCCCCACCCCCACCCCTAAACCCAGCCTCCGCTCAGGTTTCCAAAAGAATCCTCTAATCCAAAGTGGTGTGAGAAGGGATAGGCTCCAAGGTCCCCGAGCCCTGCCCATAACTTTCCCTAAAGACACTAGATCTGCATGCTCCAGGAAGATGGGTACCAGCAAGTTAATGGCCTGGTACCTCTTAAACAGGGCATCCAGGCTTCACCTGGTGTTTACAGAAAGAGCTTGGGGCCAGATTCATTGGTACAGAAAATGTCTTGTACCAGGCCTGACCAATGGGCAGCCAAGCTTCATCTCTGGAGCCCAGGCCGGCTACTGTCCCCAGACCCAGTTCAAACCTATTTGTCTCCCTGCTGCCCTCCTGATAAAGTGCCATAACTATAAGCCTGGAACTCATAGCCCTCCATCACCCAGCTCTCGTGGCCTCTCTCTAACTGGGGCCCTGTGGACATGTTCTATAAAAATGATTGGCTAGCTAATGTCACAGCACCTTTAAACCCTCTGCGTTCCTGTCTACCAGGCCAGTTCACCCTGCCAACGTCACCTCTGCCCCTACCTCACCAAGTACATACTGGGTCACACACTCTTAAGTCTTCCTTTAGGCACCCCACGGATGGCAGGAGTCACTGCAGCAGCTGCTCCCTCTAGGTTATTAGCTCCTCAAAGCCAACATTCTACCCCAAATCCACAATACATAGATACAAATTTCTTTGGCTGGGGTAAGTTGACAAACACCAAGAAGCAAGCTGCAGCCCCAAAGAGCCTGACTCTTGCCCACAACCGCTACTGAAGCGGAGAACAGTAAGCACAGCCTGGAACCCCAGACCAACCCCCTATTCCCACCCAGATCCCCCAATGGCAGTGGCTGGGAAGCATTCCAGAGTCTTTGTGATTGACAGCTCTTTCCTGTGTCCAGGAATGTGCTCAGTGACTCATGGCACCTTATCACTGAGACCTTTGGAAACTTTCGGAGAACTGAACCTTTGACAGCCGAGGTTAGAAACAGGGTCCCCAGAACCCAGGCTGCCTCCGGGTGGGCCTGAGGCGGGGGGTGGAGGGGCAGGGGGTGAGGGAGGGTGGCATCTGCTACAGGAATGGTAGCAGGGGTCCACACGAAGGTGCAAAGAAGCAAAGAATATGAGGTATCAAGGACCCCCCTCTCCTCATACACCTTCTAGCCCTAAGGACCAGAATACCCTTTGTCTCCCATTTTCTCCACACCCTGTTCCTTTTTTATGTCCCCAACAAATTGGTGGCCCAAGCTCTGTGAAGCCAAAAATGCACGGTTTGCCATGGCAAGGCTTTTGGAAGCCCAATTTTGTACACTCTAAGCAAGGCAGGCTCCTAGGCAGGTCTCAGCTGGCCCATCTGTAGAATGGGCTCTTCCACCATGCCTGGAACCTCCAGATTCTACCAAGCAGATGTGGCCCACAGCAGGATACAGAGCGGTTAGAAAGTCCGAGAGGCTAACCATAATAGAGCTACAGGCAGTGCCAGGGTATCCCCAAAGGACAAAAGCCCTCTCCGGACTGCACCATGGCCCTTGCTACATACCAGAGTGACCCAAGACCTCGTGACAACCTCTAATCAGCAGCTCTAGAGCCGAGAGCCCGGCTTTACAGCTTACCGCAAGCTTATTCAGCCTCATCTCCCTCAATCCCCTCAAGGACAAGGCGAGGCTGGCCTTAGTGTCCTTGTCGCCTGGGCAGCCAAGCCCAAGCTAAGAGAACTACCCAAGGTCACCATTAAGAGGGACACAGTCTTTCTGGGGACAAGCACTGGCTCTTGGATTCCTGGTCGGCATATCTAGTGGTTAGTACGCCCCACCCATTTTATAGGTGAAGAAACTGAGGACAGAAACATGGCCCAAGGTTAACTGGGTAGCTGGACCAAAGTCTGAGACAACCTCCAACCATCAGCCAAAACTATCCTATTGTGGGTTCTCGGCTGGTGCCCAGGTCCCCCTCCGGCCACCCACCATAATCTTGGTAAAACACCTTCCCTTCACCACCACCCCCCACTCCCCAATGACTCCCCGGTAGAGAGGCAGGCAGGCAGGCGGTTGCTAAGCGCTCACCCGTTCTCTCATAAAAATAAACTCCTTCTGGCTTAGAGACTCTGGGCGAGATCCCCTCCCTATCAGCCAACAACCACAACAAGAAAAAGAAAGAAAGAAAAAAAAATTAATTTAAAAAAGATCTCTAGGACATTTCATTTGAAAGCTAGCTGGGCCAGATCGGAGGCCAATTCACTGACATCCAAATGGAGCCACGTGCTACCAAACCGTAGTCCTAAGACCCTCCGGGTCAAGAGACTGGCCAGTTTTTTTTATATGATTTATTTCCCCAGGCAGGAAACGGGGGCCCAGGCTGTCTCCCAGGCCTTTGGGGCTGGTCCTAGGGGAGGCAGGGATCTGGCAGAGACCCGGCAGTGACCAAAATAGCCAGGTCGGTGGCCCTGCTCAGCACACGCCTCCCTTGCGGCCAGGCTGGTGTAGGCTAGGGCTTTGGAGCTACAAGACCTGTTCCTGAGACTGGCTCCTTGCGTGGCTTCCCCAGTGGGAGCGGACCAGAACCTCACACCCAAAAGAGGAACCCACAAAGGGAAGGGAAGAAGTCTAGAGAAAAATGTGTCCAGCTGGCCCTCCTCACTGGTCATTAGCCCTGGCTGTCCCTCTGGGCTACTCAAACCTGGGGGCTGCTGTCATTACTACCTGTGTGCCACACCCAGGCAGCACCTGGAGCCATACCTCCCTCTTACCTCTCCTAAATACGGCGAAGAACCAAAGATGCCTATTGGGCCCGCTGGGCGCAAGAGATGCCCTCTCAGGTACAGCTGAAAAACACCGGATTTGCCCACAACCAGGGACACACACGTGCACACGGCCAGGGTTCCGGAGACACAGCCACGCGTACAGGTTCGCACAGGAAAGACATACACAAGGACACACAAGAGCTCACATCAGGAGACAGAGCCACACACGACCACACTACACTCAGGTACGGCAGCCCAGGACGTAGGGAGCATCACACACCCTGGGGCGCACATGGGCACGGCTGCCTGGGGTGGAGAAACAGCCACCCTCAGAAACAGAGACATTCAGGGACAGGGAGACACCCCGTGGGACGGACACACACACACACACACCTGCCGCCGCGCCAGCAGCCCCGGCCCCTTCCTTCGCCAGGGGAACAATAACTCCGTCGCCAGCAGAGCTGAGCTGGAGACCCTCTATCCCTCCCTTAGGGGTGAAGGGGATGGTGGAGCGCGGGGAGGCCAGACCCACAGGGACGCGAGGAGGTGGCGGAGAGCGGCCCGGGGAGGGGGCTGCAGTGGCGGCCCGCGCGCCCTGGGTACCTGGGTGGCTAAGCCCACGGCGGTTGGCCCGGGGCTGGCGGCGATCGCGGCGTTGGCGGCTGGGCACGGGAGCTCCGCTGCAGCCAGGTCCCGGAGCACGACGCTGGCGGCGGCGCTGAGGAAGCGGTAATTTATAAGCGGCTTCTCCCTGACCTCGCGTGTCTGTTGTCTGAACAGGCAGCTCTCTGCATCACCCATCCTGCTGGGTGGAAAAATACCAGCTTGGCCGGGCCTGGGCGGGGCCTGGGGCGGGGCCTGGAGGTTCAGTCACGCCCACACGCGGGACACACACATACACACACACACACACACACACACGCACGCACGCGCGCATGCACGCACGCACGCGAGCACGAGCTCTGACACACAAAGAGCCCGGCTCGCCTCGTCGAGCGCGCGCGCCCCATCCTCATGGTCCATCAAAACGCTGGTGGCAAATTGCTCAGGCCCCTCCTGCAGGCGATGAAGCGCTGGAGACCTAGACTCCTGGTTCATCTCCTGTCCCGATAGCCATTACCAAACCACAACGCTGTCTAGCACATCCATCTAGCTCTGGGGATGAGGCCTGGGGCTGCCGCAGCAGCTAGATCCATACCGGAATCTGCTCCTCCCCTTCCCCTCCCCCAGCATACTCTCTGGCCAGTGTGCAGCTCTGTGAACCTGGCTGAGCTGTTGTGGAAACGATCACGGGGGCTAAGTCCCCCGGCCCCCATGAGGGTGTGCTTTCCAAGTGTCCTGGCTTCATCATGGCTGTGCTACCTCAGGCAAGTTCGTCAGACTTTCTGCGTCTCGGTTTCCTCATCTATAAAACGGAAATAAAAATAGTGGAACTCATCACTTTTGGCGGCTGGGAGGCTCCAAGGTTAACAGTGTAAAAGAGCCTGAACAGGGCACCAGCCACCAAGGAAGTGCCAAAAGAGTGTCAGCAAATGTGACTATTTTTAAATCGAGATGGGGAGTGTGCCATTATTCTTGCCCTTATTTGAATGAGGTCCTCCATCTGATTGTCACACCCACAGCCTGGCTGAGTTGACGCTGTGTGACCTTCAGTAAGGCCTTCCCCTCTCTGAACAGCCACTTCCTTTTCTCTCCTTTCCACTCTCTCTGCACACAAGTGACTGTTATGAAGCACGACTATCCATCTGCCTCTGAAAATAAAAGCCCCAGACCCAGCTAGCCTGAACCCATTGTCCTAGGCTGGCACAAAACATCAAGAAACAAAATAAGGTGGTGGTGGCTCATGCTGTTAATTCCAGCACTTGGGAGACAGAGGCAGACAGACCTCTGAGTTTAAGGCCAAGACAGCCAAGGCTACAAAGAGAAGCCCTGTCTCTAAAATAAACGAATACATACATACATATACACATACGTACTAAAATCTACAACTTTCCAGACTCACATGTCACTACCCACAGCACAAAGGGCTGAGGCCAAGGGGCAGGTTAGAGAGTAGGGAAGTGGCTGGTTTGAACCCAGAGCAGACTTCAGGAAACCAAGAGCCAGTGGGCAGGCAGAGGGGTGGGAGTAGGGGACAGAGGAAGCAAGAGCTTCAAGGCTGCAAAAGCCTGCAGGCATAGTGTCGAAGGACGCAAAAAGCTGGGGCAGTGGAGGCCACAGGGGCTTGGCAGGTTCAGGGATATGATTTTGAAAGGCCTCCTGGGAAGGCCTGAGCCTCCTAATGATCCACACAGTATCACACAAGTGATGGCTATGGAGAATGGGAGGATACGACGCAGTCCACCTTTTCCCTTGGGAAAGTCGGCTCTGTGAGCTGTGAGGTCTGGCCCTTGAACTCCAACAAGTAAGTACACAGGCTGCACAGGGCTGGTGTACAGAAAGTGCTCAGCTACGTTCGTATTTATTTATGTATTTATTATATTTTGAGATAGGGATGCCACTACATTGGCCTAGACTGGCCCCAAAATGTTGGACTGAAGTCATCCTCTTTCTGCAGAGCACTTGGGTAGCTGGGGTCACAGCTGAGTTCCACTTGGGTCGCTACATATATTTATTTGTTTAGCTTCCTCTCTATAGCACTTTCACGGCTGGTAGATTTCACTTTGTGTAAATGGGTTCATCCCTGTGCTATCTCTCCCACTTGACAGAAGGGAAAACTGAGCCACAGAGCAAATAACTGGCCTGGGCGGGGTGGGGGGAGGGGCAGGAGGGTGTGTTCGGCCAGAAAGTCAGAGCTGGAATCTGAACCTAGACCATCTGCTCATTTCCAGGAGGCCTTTGGGGTTAACCCAGACCCAGGCTGTGGGTGCAGCGGATCAGTCAGGCATGGAGTATGAGCTAAGTATGTAAGAGGCCATGGCCTGTCAGAGCGGTCAGAAGTCTCAAACTGGGTAGCCTGCACTGAATCCAGCCCCACCAGGAGCTCTGATTCGTTGCCTGAACTGGGTTTTATCCATCCTGTTTTGAGTTCATTGCCACAAAGCAAAATTGAGGTGACTTTGCATATTCAAACACATGTACCCCCAACTGCTTGCATCTTATGCAGGGCTGCTTGAGCCTAGGAGGTTGGAGAGGTACCAAATGGACACGGTACCTCTTTAAATAATTTCAGGCTGTGGGATGGTGGTTCATTCCTTTGATTCCAACACTTGGGAGGTAGATGCAGGCAGATCTCTGAGTTCCAGGCCAGTCTGCTCTACAGAGCAAGTTCCAGGACTACAAGAGAAACACTGTCTTGAAAACCATAATATTATTATTATTATTATTATTATTCATTATCATCATCATCATTATCATCATCCATGCAAGTGGTGTATATCTTCAAGCCTGGAGGACAGTAGAAAGAAAATCTCTGTGAGTTCAAGGCCATCCTGGTGACACAGTGAGTTTCAGACCAGCCAGGACTACATAGTAAGACCCTGTCTCAAATAATTTGTCCAAACACAATGGTACATACCTGTAATCTCAGCATCTAGGAGGCAGAGAATCAAGAGTTCAAGTCCAGCCTGGCAGACACAAGGAATTTGAGACCAGCCTTGGCCATATGAGACCCTATGTCAAACAATTTAAAAATCAAATAAATGGGAGGGTGGCAGAGAGATAGATCAGCAGAGCTCAGACTGCTCTTGCAGAAGACCTGAGCTTAGTTCCCAGCACCTGCATCAGACAACTCACAACTACCTTTAACTCCATCCCCAGGGATCTGATGCCTTCTTCTAGACTCTGAGGACATCTGCACACACACAAACACACACACACACGCTCAATTTTAAAAATAAATAAACCTATAATTTCAGCACTCAAAAGACTGAGCCAGGAGCATTGGCTGCAGTTTAATAAGATCCTGTCTCCAAGAACAAAACCAGAACCAGGAGGGCCAGCGAGACGGTTCATCAGGTAAAGGCTATTGCTACAAAGGAGAACCAACCTGAGCTGGATCTCTAGAACCTATATGAGGGAAGGACAGAGCCAGCTCACACAAGTTGTCCTCCGACCTCTACACACATTGTGGCGCCCACATACACATAAATAATGAATGAATGACGTGAAAAAACATCTTTAAAAGGGAAACTGGGTTCTCTTGAAAATGGCAGACTAGGCCACCTGCTCGCCCACAACTCTTCGGCACTGAGGGCATGGTCACATGGTGGATGTGGCCCCCACCCCAGAGATATCACACTCATTCCCTAGTTTGTAAATGTTTGCATGTCACCAGCTAGCTGGTCTTACAGGTGGCTGGGCTGAGACTCAGGCCCAGGCCAGAGGTGGGAGCTGGCACACAGGGCACCCAAACCATTGGCGCTTAGGAGGCCCTTCAAGGAAAGACAGGCAGAAGTTCCTTCCATGAGCCAAGTACTGGCTGACATTACAATGGGACCAACTTCTCATTCTAGAAATGAAAAGTCAATGTTCAGGAAGAGCTCCTGGGGATGTGTGTAGGGTGATGGCCGGGTTTCAGGCTTTTGGTTCTTGGCTGTTACTCACTGCGGTGAACGGGATTTGTAAAAAGCCACTGAGAGTACATTATTCAGCCACTCTCAATAGTGACATCCAATCGATCCTGGACTTTGACCAAAACCTACTGACCCTGCCAGAGGAGTTCTTGTCCTATCTGTCAGGTCACCAAAAGCAGTCACAATGCCGAGGAAGGCACAGCACATGCTGGGCCATCTGGCCAGCTCAGGAGAGGCCACTTGGCACAAGCCCTGCAAAGGATCGAGGATCTTCTTGGCCAGCCTCATAAGATTTAGAGCACCAATACCCAGTATAGCCTTGAAGAGACAAACAGGGCTGTTAGGTGGTGGGTGGTCCTCTTCCTAGCCTCATCACTTTCTCCTAGACATCCCTCTCTAGTGTGTCCACAGGTTCAGCTATGTATCAGTAGTCACACCCCAGAACCTGATCAGAGAACCCTGGCTCTCACGAGCCTGCTTGCTGCCTACCCACCTTCCTCTTGTATGCTTCTAAATCCCAGATCCATCCATCATGGGCTGTGTGTCCTACAGGGAAGAACACGACCTCTCTGTGCTTCACCGTCCTGATCTGCACAGCCAGACTGAACAAAACCCAAGGTCGGCCTCCCTGCTGTGAGGAGCCAGTGGAGGTGATGATTCATGGGAAGCGCTAAGCAGGGTCTCGGGCACAATCCACCACTGGGCATACAAAAGTGCTTCTTCTACCCATACGCCCATGTGACTGGGGCTTTCCCACTTCTGAGGCTTCCTTCACGCTGTTTCCTCCCTACCCAAGGCGTGTTGTCCACTGGCCTCCTGCAGCCTGGGACTCAGCTAAAGCTGAACTCCAAAGCTGGAGCACCAAACAGGAAGCACCCAGGAGGCTGGCTCCCTAATAGGGCCCCAGCATGTGACCAGCGCAGAGGATCATGGGAAACCATCTCCGGATGTGGTCTTGGGGAGGTAAGTCCCTGAGCCCCATTTCCTCCTCTCTCTGAGGGAGCAGACTGCCCCAGAGGCAGGAAGGGAAGGTATCAGGGATAGAGGCATAACTGCAGGGGACCAGGGACACTCGAGGAAGTGTGCATTGCTGTATGGCCATTCCAGCTCCCTGGGGGTGACTGCAGGGGCCGCCTCCATCCTCCCACCCCAGCCCATCTCCACTCTCTGCAGAGAACATGGGAGGGCACCGCCACTCTGAAAAGCAACCTGGCAGTTTTAGATAAGGTTAGAAGTTTCTAGTAAGGCTGAACTCTTGGCCTGTGAGCTAACAACCCCACGCCCAGGTATTGCGACTGCGAATCCTACCCACTTGTGCAAGAACGTCAATGGCCGCACAATTCAAGGCAGCTAAAAATGGAAACAGTCTGGTTGTATCAACTGGAAAATAGATGCAGAATGATTGCGGCTCGAGCAAAAGGACTCTTGGGATGCGCAGGACAGGGAGGGAGCCCAGAACATCCTGGGTGAGAGAAGCCAGACTCCCTGTGGGTTTCATTTATGTGGAAAATCAGACAGAGAATTGAAGAGCAAGGACTTCCTGAGGGGAAGACAGAGGCAAAGCAGAAGGACCAACCCTGGTCCCCTGGGAGGGATTGGCTCTGCAGCCTGACCTGAGAAGGCCACACATGTGTCTAGCTAGGCATACACATCTGAATACTTTTTGCAGTGGGCATACACAGGCCTTTGATTCTGCAGCCCTTTTCCCCACCCCATTCTCTTCTCATCCAGGTATGGATCAAAATATTAAGCCAAAAGGCTGGAGAGATGTCTCAGTGGTTAAGAGAGAATACTGCTCAACCAGATGGTAGCACGCGCCAGTAATCCCAGCACTCGAGAAGGCAGAGGCAGGTGGCTCTCTGTGAGTTCAAGGCCAGCCTGGTCTACAAAGTGAGTCTAGGACAGCCAAGGGCACACAGAGAAACCTTACCTATCTTGAAGAAACAAACAAACATAAACAAAAACAGAGAGAGAGAAAGAGAAAGAGAGAGAATACTGCTCTTGCAGAGAACCAGAGTTCAGTTCCCAGAGTCCCACATCTAGGGACTCACAAGAGTCTGTAATTATCTCTAGGGAACCTGGTACCCTCCTCTGGCCTTCTCCAGCACCAAGCACATACCCACCCACAGAAACACTTATATACACATAAATAAAAATAAAATAAAAATTTTTTAAAAGTATTAAGTGAAGGAAAAAGGACTGCTGGGGATATGGTTCAGTATGTGCAGTGCTTGCCTAGAGCTCACAAAGGGTTCATTCCTCAACCCTATATTAACTAGACTTGGTGGCTCATGCCTATAATCCCAGCACCTAGGAGGTTGGAGGATCACAAGTTCAAGGTCATCCTTGGTTATGTGAAGAGTTCTAGGCCAGTCTGGGCTACCTTAGACTTTAAAAAAAAAAAAAAAAAAAAAAAACTTTTTTAAGAAAAAAAAAAAAAAATTTCTATTGGACATATACAGAACTTTTCCTTGTTATTATTCCCTGAAACATTTGGTAGAATAACTGTCAACGCAGCATTTCCAGTGTATTATGCTATTACAGTTATTATTTTCTGGCAATGCCTACTAGAAACTGAGGTCTGGCACAGGCTAGGCAAGTGCCCTACAGGGAGACCTCCCACAGCCCATGTAGAGCTGACTTACAGTATTTAGAGAAGGTGATGAGATTGCGAAAAACACCACCTCACCCACCACTGTATACAAACATGTATAGATAGAGGGAAGGGATGCCACCAAGCCTGAAGACCTGGGTTCAATCCCTAATACCCACATACAAGTGGAAGGAGAGAAAAGACCTTAAAAGGTTTTCTTCTGCCCTACACGCACGCACGCGCGTACCCACACACACACACACTCCTTCCGTCGGCTTCCCAGGCACTCTGGACTCCTGGTACTCCCCTGCCTCAGAGCCTTTGCACCACAGCTCCCTACACAGGGCTCTTTCCCTTCAGTCCTTCTCTCAAGGTGACTCTTGGGGCCCTGACTGACTAACAGCACCCTTGGATCTCAGATGCTTGGTCTCCCACCTGGCTTCTCAGGTAGCCACCTGCCCATAGTCGAATCCTTCATGTCCCCGCCTGTGCCCTGTCCTCTCTTCAGTCTAACCTGGATACCCAGGTGACTGTTCCCCGTCCTTTAGCCCACTGGCCTGTTTATGTGTCCCCACTGCTCTACTGTCTATTCTAGGTGGACAGGGCCCTGTCTGTGGCTGCAATGTAGCAACTACTTATGGGGTGGAGCTCCCCTGCCTGCAGCCATTCCCACATAAACTGCCCCATTCTGTCTTCAGCACTGTGCATACAAGGCTGTCCACAGAGCCCCCTCCTCTCCCTGGAGGCCCCTGAGTTTGTGTCCTGGAACAGATCTTCAGTGGTTATGTGGCAAGCTCCATTATTTAAGGTGGCCTAGTCCCAGCCCCCTCTCTCAAACGGAAATTCAAAAGATGTCAATTACCCTCTAGGGTTATTAACATGAAGATCTGATGAAACCAGTTTGGGTTAGGCAGATTCTCTATTTTTTCTCTATCTTGGGGCTCAGGGGCTCAAACCCATTCCATTGGATTCAGGAATGCAGAAAGGGGTTTTCAGAGGTTGGGCCCCAAGCCAAAATATGGAGGAACTGGGATGAAAAGTGGAGTATCAGGCTCCACCTCCTGAGAATGAAATCAGTATGCATGTGGAGGGGTTGGTCCCATTAATGAAAATCTTCAGGGGTTCCCTGGCTGCTCAAGGTTGAGAGCCCCTTCTCTCTCTCTCTCTCTCTCTCTCTTTATCTCTGTGTATGTGTGTGTGTTTCCTTCCCTTCCTCTCTCCATCCCTCCATCTTCCTCCCCTTTTTCCCTCTCCCTCCCTCTCTTTCTTAATTTTTATGTGCATTTTGCCTGCTTGTGTATATATGTACCATGTATGCCCTTGGTGCTGAGGAGGGCATGAGATCCCCTGAAACTGGAGTTATAGGAGGTTGTGAAGCACCATATGGGTGCTAGAAGTCATGCCACCTCTCCACCCTCAGCAGGTGTTCTGAACCTCTGCAGCTCACAGCGGCATCACCCAGATAGTTCAAGAAACCCTGGTGCCAGCCAGGCATGGTAGAGGACACCATTTCTCCCAAGGCAGGAGGAGCACAGCAAGTTCAGGACCAGCCTGGTCTACATAGAGTTCCAGGATAGTCAGGACTACAAAGAGAGATCTTGTCTTAAAACAAAACAAAAAACAGAAAAAAGAAACACTGGTGCCTGTCTCCTCCTCACCAGAAATTCCAGTTTAATTGAGTGTGAAACTATTTCTTTTTGCTTATTTAGATGGGGTCTCATGCATCTGAGGCTAACCTCAAACCCACAGCAATCCTCCTGCCTCCCAAGTGCTGGGATTACAGGTATGAGCCACTGTGTTTGGTTTGCCTAATTGTTAAATAAGCTTTCCAAATAATGTGAATGGCTCATCAGGACTCAAGCTTTGGCCCAGGGCTGCTGGGTGCCCTATAACATCGTAACTGCCCAGACATACTCAGGCAGGCCCACTTCCTCTGTCCTAATTCCTCCACATTCTTGCTGGAGCCTCTCTGAGGCTGCCTTCTTATATTTGGGTATTTCCCCTCCCTTCCTAAACACAACAATTCAAAATATTCCTAGCCTCCAGACAATAAACAAAGCCAAGGAGGCTGCTCTCCTTGTGCCCACTTATGGCCTGATCCAAGGCCTCCCTGATTGGGTACTCAGGCCATTGGGACTGGTCATCTGAGCCTGGGCAGACTGGGCCAACTCCCATTGCTACAATCCCAGAACCCCTCAACTCTTAGGTGACCCCAGGCACACCCCCAACATCACTTCCCCAAGGAAACAGACTCCACACCAGTGAGTTATTTATGCTCAAACGCACAGCAAGGCTGATAAGGCCCCTCTGGCTTGAGGTTTCCAGCTTTGGGGCAAATGTAGGCTCTGAAGTCAGAGACAGCTATAAGGTCTTGAACGCTGTACCTTATCAGCTGTCACCTTAGACAAGAGACCAGCCCCAGGCTAAGCCTCTGAGCACTCGGTGGCAAACGAAGATGGCTGCAGACCCCCAGCTGGGGTCACTGTGAAGGTCTGTGTCTTCACACAGTGGAGACCGATGCTCTTGAGTATTTTTTGCAATGATGGCAAACCAGCAGGAATGAACAAAGACCCCAGGGGATGACAGTGGGATGTGGGAAAGAAGAAGTTTGATGCCTAGTGTGTATGTATGCAATCCCAGAGGTGGGGGAGGCCAAAGAACCAGAGGTTCAAAGTCAGCATTGGCTACATAGTAAGTTGGAAGTCTGCCTGGGATACACAGGCCTTTATAAGAAATAAGAAAAAGAAGGAGGTATGGGGAGGAGGAGTGGGGGAGAGGTGGGGCAAAAGTAAAAGTAGATCAGGTCACTTAGGAGGGTAGAGCTAATGCCTTCCTGGTAGCTAATGCCCTGGGCCGATCACACAGTGTGTGGATGGCTCCCTGCGTAGACAGTGGTTTTCTCACCAGTGGTCCAGCCAGACAAGAAAGGTGAGAATCTAAAGGTGTCCCTTAGGCTGTGGTCTTCTACTGAGAAAGCTTTTGGCCCGGGGCCCCATGTTTTGCAGAAATGTCACCTTTCTGCAATCCATTGAGCTGCCACCATCACTGGTTAGGACATACAGGGCAATCTGTTAGTTTGGCCTTTAGAATGTATGGCCCACGCTGTCTGTGAGCCCAGCTACCCGCCGAAGCACAAGGAAAGCACCTAATAGCTGTTCCACTTGTGCCGTGTAAGGATCAACCAACCTTACTGGGTCTGAATGTCCTGAGATGTAATGACAAAGTGAGCAGAGAGGAGGAGATGCCCACCCATGAAAGCTCTAATCATTAGAGATAATTCCAGCCAATAAGGGGTTTTCCTCTTTTCAATTAGAAGCTACCTCAGCGAGGTGCCTACCTGTTGACCCCTTTTACTGCCCTGCCAGTCCCCTTTTTAAATTTCAATTTGTGGCTTTATTGTTACTGGTTTTTGGTTTCTGTTTTAGTTTTGTTGCACACTGGGTCTCTCCCTCACATGCATAGCAAACGTCTCCAGCCAAGGAGGAGCCATCGGGTGATGGCATCCAGCCAGGTGGGTAACTTTGCAAGGTCTTCATTTTTATGGGCATTTTACTTTTTCACAAAACGTGAGTAAGTGATGGGAAAGTGTACCTGGAAAAGGCGTTCAGTGGAGCTTAATCTCTGAGGCCCTGAAGCTCCGGAGGATGCTGCAACCTCAGTGGATCTGTTCTGTTGCTCTGGAGGCCTAGCATCCCAAGATAAAACACCAGCTCTGCTGGCGCTCTCAGCAGAGCTGCCCCTTTTCATTCTGATCTAGGTTTATAATGGGCTCCATAATCCCTTGGACTTCCTGGTCTGCATCTGTCTCTCCTCTGCCTCTACCTCTCTGTGGCATTCCCTGTGTCGTCATCATCTGGCCAACTTCTGCCTCAGGGCCTATGACCACATTTCCTTCTCATTTTAGGGAGGAAGGGCTTTCTGTAGCCCAGGCTGGCCTCCAACTGGCTGTGTAGCTGAGGATGACTCTGAACTTGTGAGCTCTTGCCTCTTCCTCCTGAGTGTGGGGGTTACAAGTATGCACCATCATGCTCAGTCCAAGCAGTGACAGGGGTCCAAGCCAAGAATTCCAGACTTCCCAGTCAAGCACTCTAACCACTGAACTACACCCCCAGCCCATCTTCCTGCCCCTCAAAAATGCTCTGAAAAACTAAAATTTAAAAATAACGAATCTAAGGGGTCGCTGAGGACGATGAATGTTAGGAGTTAGTAGCACTCGGTAGTTAGGAGTGCTGCTTGTTTGTTTGGTTCCCAACACCCACGTTGGGCAGCTAGCTCCAGGAGATCCAAGCTCCCCTCACCCATACCCCACACCCACCTCACAGGCACCCTCACACACACAAATAAAAATATAAAAACAAATATTTAAAGCAGGGTGTTGTGGTACACACCTTTAATTCCAGAGGCAGGCAAGTCTTGGTGAGCTTCAGGACAGTCAGGGCTACATAGAGAGACCCGGTCTCAAAAAAACCTAAAGATGCTGAAAACTTGAAAAACAAAAATCTGACTTAGGGGCTGGGAGTGTGGCTCCTGGCACACTCCCAGAGAGCTTGCCTGGCATCCAGAGGGTGCTGGGTTCAGTTCCTAGCACTGTATAAACCAAGGTGTGGCAGTGCATACCTGTCGTTCCAGCACTTGTGGGGGGCAGGAAGTGAAGGTCATCTTCAGCTGTCAGGTGAGTTCCAGGTCAGTATTGTCTCAAGAAAACAAAACCAAAGCCCAAAACAGCACTTGTGAGCAGTACACTCCGGGGCTGTTTGGAAGGCAAGGCCCTGGCTAATCAGGACAGGCCGAGGCAGGCGGGGAAGGTAGGGGCTTCGGGTACAGGAATGCTCACGGGTCCCCACACTTCTGGCTGAGAACCGTCAGCACCCTCCTTCCTCTGCTTCCTCACAATGATCGAAGGGCAGCCTCACCAATAGAGTAAAGCCCGTGACACCTGGGAGAGGCCCACACAGGCAGGAGTGGAATCTTGGCCATCTGACCCCAGGGCACTCAGGAAGAGGGACAGTGCCTGGGATCAAGAATTTGTGGCTGACGTCAGGGGCCCAGGGCTGTTTCAGACCTGTCATGGGTTCCCCATTCAGGCCTTGTCACCTGGTTCGCACGCGCTAATCAAGGTTGAGTCTGGCATTCCAGAGTTGCACAGGGCCTGCTCCCTCTAGCCTTCTTCCAGCTCCTCAGTAAGGCTTAAATGTCCCCTCGTTAAGTTAATCAGAGCTAACAAGTCCTTCAGGCCCAGAGTACCCTGGGAGACCATGCAAGGCCAGTGTTTTCTGAGCCGCACCCCATCCCCAGCTTGGCTTGCTGTTCTAGAGTTCTGGACAAGCACCTGCCTGTGTACAGGTGGATCTCTAAGTTCGAGGCCAGCCTGGTCTGCAGAGTGAATCCAGGACATCCAGGGCTACATAGAGAAATTCTGTCTTACAAAACTAAACAAACAAACAAAATACTTTAAAATAATAATGTGATGAACCCAAGACCTCCTGGATGCTAGGCCAGCACTCTGCCAACTGATCCACATTCCAGGCCATAAGTTAATTTTTGTTTTTATTTTTATTTTTCTCAAGACAGGGTTTGTCTGTGTACCCTGGCTGTCCTGGAACAACTTGCTTTGTAGACTAGGCTGGCTTCGAACTCAAAGATTTGCCTGCCTCTGCCTCCCAAGCACTGGGATTGAAGGCATGCACAACCACTGCCAGCTTAATTTTTGTTTTTAAAGAAGACTAAGTCATTTTGAATCTTCATAGCTCCTGCAGAAGGTGATTCTGGAGGATTCTTATAACCCAAAGTTATTGCCTGTGTCAGAGCTGAGCTGACCTCAGGAGGAGGACATCCTTTTAGGGACACAGGCCACGGCCAAGTAGGAAGGAGACTTTAACCAGGGCCTCCCCAAGCAGACCCACTCTCCTGCCCCCACCTGCCCTGCCCTAGAGCCCTTCTTAAAGATGCCCAGGATATCTCAAGTCTTCAGACCTGTGAGTTTTTGCCGTAGCTGGGGCCTAGCACTGCCTTTGGCCACACACTGTTCTACCTTTGACACAACTCAGGACAACTTCAGGAGCAGCTGCCTTGCGCGACTGTGAGTGTCCTGATAGTGCATACACTGTCCCATGTGGGGGTGGGGAGCAGCTTCCTGCCATAGCCCAGTAGATGGGTTGTAATTATTTTGCTCAGTACCTACCACTGTTAATCTCTCCTAGGCAGGACTGATGAATCTAGTGTATCACGGATGCAGGTATAGAAGCAGACATTGTAAAGCTAGAGAGATGGCTCAATGGTTAAGAGCAATGGCTACTCTTCCAGAGAGGTTCTGAGTTCGATTTCCAGCACCCACCTTGGGGTTCTCAACCATCGATATCTCTAGTTCCACAGGATCTGTCCTGGTCTCGTTGGCACAGACAAGAGACACATACACATTAAAAAAAAATGTGTATGTGTGTGTGTGTGTGTGTGTGTGTGTGTTTTAAGACAGGGTTTCTCTGTGTAGCCTTTGATATCCTGGAACTCACTATGTAGACCAGGCTGGCCTCAAACTCAGAGATCCATCTGCCTCTGCTTCCTGGGATTAAAGGCGTGTGCCACTACCAGCCAATAAAACTAAATAAGCAAAATAAATAGATAAAAAGAAAACAAAAACAAAAAACTAAATAAGCCTATAAAAAACCAGAACAAAAAAGAAAGCTTAAAGTTCTAAAGGAAAAAAAAAAAAGAAAAGAGTGAAACATTGTAGGCCTTTCTGGTCCCAGGACTATGGTGCAGAGATGGCATATTTGCTACAATGTCACAATGTCTCAGACACGGAAAGGGCTTCAAAGGCTGTGTTGTTCTTTTTTCTGTTACTATGATAAAATTCCCTGATCAAATCAATAGAAGGAAGAAAGGATTTGTTTTGGCTCACAAGTCAAGTGTTATGGTGGGGAACTGGCAGCAGCAGCCCAGGGCGGCTGGTCTCATTGTGTCCACAGTCAGGGAGCAGAGAGAGGTGAATGCTAATGCTTGGCTTGTCTCACTTTCTCCTCTTTATTCAGTCTGGGACACCAGCCCATGGAATGGTGCTATCCACAGTCAAGTGAATTTTCCCACCTAATCTAGAGAACCCCTCAGAGGCTTGCCTGGAGGTTTGTCTCCTAGGTGATCTAGATCTTATCAAATGAACAGTTTCATCCAACAGGAAGTCACAGACACAACTAGCCTGGGCAGGGTGTTCTGGCTCAGGAACCCTGCTTCAACTTTTTTTTTTTTTTTTTTTTTTTTTT
>NW_026596101.1:21869145-21947578 GCF_907164565.1 Psammomys obesus
TTATTTATTTATTTATTTATTTATTTATTTATTTATTTATTTGGAAGCAAGGTCTCATGTAACCAGGGCTGGCTCAGATTCAGCATGCAACTCATGCCTCTACGTCCTAAGTGCTGAGATTATAGCATGTACCATCATAAATCACCTTTGGGCTCCACCTCACCCTTCTTATTCTTTTTCATCTCATTATTCTATGCTTCTGTTTCCCTGGAACCTTCAGTGGCTCCCCATCGCCTGCTCTGACATGGTGCTAGTCCTAGAACCCACTGCATCCCTCTTTCCAGTTCTCTGCCTCTCTCCTTGTCCAAATGTGCCCAGCACTCTGTCCTTGCACCCCACCTTGTCCCCGTTTGACTCTTTCTTTAGTCTCTACTCAAATTCCTCTACACCCCATGCACTGTCCAGCATCACCCATGCCACCACACCTTGCTACCTCTCTGGGATGCCTGTAGTCCAAAGTTTGACTCACTCCTGCAGCTCTCTACTTGCACAAGGTCAAGGAGAGCATTGTGGAGTCAGTCCTCTCCTTCCACCACAAATTCTAGGGCTGGAACGCAGGTCATCAGGCTTTGCAGGCCAGCACTTTTACCAGCTAAGCCATCTCCTGTGCTTTAAGACTGAACTCTTGGTCTTGAGCACACTAGGTAGGTAAGCACTCTCACCCCCTGAGCCACTCCCCAACTCTTTTATTTTTCCAGGGGTAAAACTTGTTGTTTTTTGTTTTGTTTTGTTTGCTTGTTTGTTTTGCCAGAACCAGCCCCATACCATCCTAGATGGGTTGCACCACCAGGCAGTCATGGGCCAAGATATCTGAAACCATAATCTAAAGCAACTCTTTTTATTAAGTCGACTGTCTTAGTTATCTCCCTGCAGGGAGGACTCTGATTAAGGCTCTCATCTCTCCTGTGGAAGTGAGCCTTGCCCTTTTCCTGGGAGAACCCTGGCCCCGCTGAGGCAGTGAGAGATGCCTTTCTGCTCCCACAGATTGGCCAGGCTGTTTTTGAACTTCAAGTGAATGGGTCATATAATATATTTGATTTCTGTTCCTAAACAGAAGGGCAGAAGATGAAGAGACTAGTTAAGGTGTGTGTGTGTGTGTGTGTGTGTGTGTGTGTGTGACATGTGTATATGAGTATGAGTGCTCTGTAGCAGTCAGGCCTTTTGATGCTGAGCAGTAATTGTCTGCTCTATGGCTGAGCCAGTTTCTGGTTCTGCTGTTGAGAGACATTTGGGGTTTGATCTGCTATTCAGCTGGGGTATAGTTAGTAGTACTGGTCTTGGGGATGCAATCCTCCCAGCCTTCACTTCCCCAGTCCTAGGACTGCAGGCTAGCCAGGTCTCCTGATTTTATGTAAACTGAGTTAATGAGAATCCCAGCAGCCTTCAGACAATAAGAGGGTCACCAAGCTATCCTGGTCTACATTGGGAGTTCCAGGCTAGCCAGGACTACATGGCAAGAGCCTATCTAAAGTTTTTTTTTTTTTATAATCTATTTTTATTTCGTGTGTATTGGTGTTTTACCTGCATGTATGGCTGGTGAGGGTGCTAGATCCCCTGGAACTGGCCTTACAGACAGTTGTGAGCTGCCCTGTGGATAATGTAAATCGAAGCCAGGTCCTCTGGAAGAGCAGCTAATGCTCTTAACCACTGAGACATCTCTCCAGCTACCTGTCTAAAAGTTTTAAAATCAAAATGATGGAGCTGGAGATATGGCTTGGCAGTTAAGAGCACTGGCTGCTCTTGCAGAGGGCCTGGGTTCAAGTCCCAGCACCCACATGGGTCTCACAACCATCAAAAACTCCAGTTTCAGGGGACTTGATGCCCTCTTCTGGCCTCCATGAGCACTAAACCCCAAGACTTAAATGCCAACAAAATACATAAAAATAAAATATTTTTTAAAAATCAAAATAGCTCATGATTTAAGTAATAGATGCACAAAATTAAAAAATAAAAATTCAGCAACATTTTTAAAAAGTGTCATAAATAGGTTTGTGTTTCTTTTGTCCCATCCCAATATCACTAGATCTGTTTTTTTTTTTTTTGGAGAGAGGGTTTTGATGTGTAACTCTGGCTGTCCGAGAAAACTCTCTGTAGATGAGGCTGCCCTCAAACTCACAGAGATCTGACTGCCTCTGTCTCCTGAGTGCTGGGACTAAAGGTGTGGGCCACCACTGTCCAACTCAAGTTATTGTAATCTTAAGTTAGTCAGGTGATGAACCCCAGTACGAGTTTGAGGCCAAACAGTGTTATGTACTAAGATCCTGTCTCAAAAGGAAGGGCAGAGAAGGCCAGGCATGGTGATACAGGCCTCTAAAACCAGCTCTCAGAAGGCAGAGCCAGGAAGATCTCTGTGGGTTTGAGGACAGCCTAGACTACATAGCAAGTTTCAGGACACCCAGGCCTCCATAGAGAGAGGGAGAGAGCGAGAGGGAGGGAGGGAGGGAGGGAGAAAAAGAGGGAGGGAGAGGAAAGGAGGGAGGGAAGGGAGAGAGAGGGACAGACAGACCACGGAGAGGTTGGTGTAGTGTTTTGTTTTACAATGCTGGGGATGGAACTCAGATTCTCCAACATGACAAGCAAGTATCTGCCCTTGAGATAAATCTCAGCCAAGCCTTACTTTTATTTTGTTTTGTTTTGTTTGTTTAAATTATATGTCTGGGCACATGAGTGAGGTACCCAAAGAGGCCAGAAGAGGGCATTGCATCCTCTGGAGCTGCCTAGTGTGGGCGCTGGGAACTGAGCTTGGGCCCTCTGTGAGAACAGCACACACTTTCAACAGCTGAGGCATTTCGCCAACTGTTTGTTTTAAAACCGAATCTCACTTGGCTACCCCAGGCAGGCCTACTACTCACTATATAGTCTGGGTTTGCCTCAAACTTAAAGCAATCCTCCTTGCCTCAGACTCCCGAGTGCTGGCAGTAAAGCTTCAAGCCACACCTGACTTCACGTCTTGAGGTCTGTGTGAGAGTCAGTGCAAGGTTTTGAGCAGCAAAGCGACAAGATGCAATTGATTGATTAGAGAGGCCACAGGTAGGTAACTGCAATGTCACCATGGGCCAAGGACAAATATGGGAGCCCTGTGAGAAACTGTGTCACCTGCTAAAAAAACATGTGGTGGAAGTGTTCTGGGCTCTTGAGCACAGTTGCACCAACCCTAGAGAGCTCAGTCTGTATGAGCTGCTGGAGCTGCACTTCCATTGGGCAGGATGCAGTTGGTCCACCTCCCTGGGCCTGGCTCTGAGACCACAGTGGGGAGGGGCTAGCCTGCTTGGGTGTGCCTGTTCTGGGAAAGGGAACAGCTTCCAGGTTGGATGCAGTAATAAAAAGAACAATCTAACCTGTTTCCCAGCAGGTCTTACACCAACCTCTGATGAAGACTATGCCAAGGTTGGAGGTATAGCTAGTTCAGTGGTAGAGGGCTGAGTGTCTGTTGGTGGGGAGAGGGGCTGTTCTTAGCACTGCAAGAAAAAAAAAATCCCAAGAACCACCTCAGCGTCTTCTCCTGAAACACCACTGGCTGTATGGAAGCAGCTTGACATGGCTGCAGCCATTTTGAGTCACAAGAGACGCCTGCCTAACCTTTTCCTGCATAGCCTCACAGCAAACCATAAGCAGATGAAGCCATTCCAGTCCCATGAGTCTTAATCAATAACTCTTCCAGATCCTAAGATAAGCAAATACATTGCAGCCAATAGAAACCCTTTAAATCCACTCAGATTTCTGACCAGGTAACCAGTTGGTCAGATGCTGCTGGGACCCTCTGTCAGTAAATTTCTAATGAGCCACAGCGTGTAGTCTCCCATGTCTGTGTGCCTTTCTTGGTTTTCTAGCGCCTTGGGGTGGGTCCTCACACCAGGCAGGCCTGCGTTGTTCTGGAAAACCTATGAATCACCGGGGAGGCTCAGTTCTCTCCTTTGCCTTCAGGGAGCACAGTTCACATTTTGAGTGGTAAACAAACATTGAGAACATTTATGTTGACTCCTTGGGAACACAAAGTCCCCATCCTGGGGTTCAGGTGCCACACCCCCTCATCTCAATCCAGGGGTTGCAAAGCCTCTACATACCTTGAATATATAATGAGAAGCCATTCCCTGGCAATCTGGGGGCATTTCAGACCTGAAATCCTGCCATCCCTCGAGAATGTGAGTTCACGTTGTCTGTATTGGTTACTTATCAGATCATCCTGAAAGAGTGGTTCAAACAATAGACATGTGCTCTTTGCTCTGGCCAGGAATTCAGGTGAAGCTGGTCAAAGAGTCTGTGAAAGGTGTCCTCTAGGGCTGCTGTCATCTGAGAGTTTGATGCCCTCTCTCTTGGAGCTGGCTTGCTAGCTGTTGCTGGGGCAACTCAGTTCCCTTTTGTGGGTGTCTGTCTCACTGTGGCCAGCTTCCCCAATGAAGTCGTCCCAGAGAGCAGGCCGGAAGCTGCAATGTTTCTGTGAGCCAACCTTAGAAGAAACTTGTCTCCTGCAATATCCTCTGGGTCACTGAGGTCATACTGTTTGCTGGGAAGAGACACAGAGGATGTGAGACTCTTCATCATCTGGCCATCAGATTACAAGGATGGGGAAGGGCCCTGGGCCACTCTTTGGACTTCCTTGGTGCCAGGTTCTATGCTAGGCCTGTGGCTGGACTTGCAGCGGTCCTAAAAGGCACCCTAGTTGTCAGAAGGCTCCTTAGATCACAGGAAGCCGAAGCCTCCACCGCCAGGACTGCAGGGCTGGTGGCCTGACCTGTGGGTGGGGCATCCCAGCCCTGGAGGTCTCAGCAGCAGGTGGCTTGGGTATCCAGAAGAGCTTAGGCGTGGAGGAGAGGGGACAGTGTCACATCATACAGAGTCGTGACAGACGAAGGAACCAGACCCATGGCACAGTCCTCAGAGACACCCTTCTCCCCAGTTCCTGACTGACACAAAGCTATTAGTCAGGGGCCGTGCTCTGTTCTGGGTGCTGCATTCCAGCAGTGGGCAACAGGGATATGCCTCTGACCACAAAAACACTGTGGTGCTGGGGCAGGGACAAGGCCTGGAAATCACCACCAAAGGAAAGGGTAGTTCTGTTTTAGCCAAGCAACATGCACACACTACCTGCAGAGGGCACCATCATATCCCCATATGACAGATGAGCAAACTGAGGCTTGGGCTCACAGCACTGGCTGAGGTCACAGACAGGACTAACCCAGGCCTCACTGTGGACAGCCCAGCCCAGACAGATGTAGGCATGGCAGCTAGCTCCTGCCTCCCAACACAGAAAGCCTTTTCAGCACTGACCAAAGGCCTCCCAGGCCCAGGGCTTCCCAAGTTGGGAGGAGGCCGCCTAGACTCATGTGTGGATCAGCTTCTGTGTTCAAGGTCAGCCATGTGACCGATTAGTAGGGCCTATGAGTCCCACGGGAGGGATTTTCAGGGATTGCCGAGGAGTGATGTGTCTCCATGCCTGACCTCCCTCTCTCCTCCCTCCCTCTTTCTCCAGAGGTGAGAAGAGATGCAATGGTTGATGAGGGTTCTGGGACCCCAAGTCTCAGGTTCCCTACATAGCCCGCCACCTGGTCTACACCCCAACTTTGGAATGATTACAGTCATCGGGAGAGCCCTCAGACTGCCAGGCACAGAGCATCACTGCCCAGAATCTGTGAGATACTTCAGGCATGTTGGTATGTACATGTGCACCTATTTCACAGGTAAGGAAACAAAATAGCAAAGTAAAGGCCACACATATATCCCCAGATATCCGTGCAACCCCAGGGACAGGCCTATCAGCATTCCTTCAAAATGACAGGGGCTCAAGTGGTACAGCTCAGCTCGCAGAGGCTGCTCTGCAAGCACGAGTTGTTGAATCTGTATCCCCAGCACCAGCACAGAAAGCTGTGCTGGGGAGACAGACACCCGAGTGTTGCTGGGGCTTTCTGGCCACCATCCTAGTAGGGATGGTACAACCGATAACAAAAACAGAAAAGTAAATACAGAAAAATAGGTGAGCAGACTCAATGAGACCTGGCTCAAGGGAATACGGTGGAGAGTAATATAACAGGACACTTGATTTCTTCCTATGACCCTCCCCAGGCACAAAGCCACAGCCACCCCTCCCCCCACCACAGAATTCTACCTGAGGGCCTAGGGGTGGGACTCAGCTGCTGAGTGACTACCTTGTACGTGTGGAGCCCGGAGTTGGGGTTCTGTCTTCGGCCTCCTGAACTGGGCATGGTGGCCCACACCTGTAATTTAGAACTCTGCAGGTAGAGGCAGGAGGAGCAAGAATTTCATGGTCATCTTCTGCCATATAGCTAGATCATGGCCAGTATGGGTTACACGAGACCCTGTCTTAGTAAAAGATCCCCCTCCCCCCCCAAACACACACACTTAAAAAAAAAAAAAAAAGACACCTCTTTTCCTGGACAATGAATTGCAACAGCTGAGCCAGACTCAACTCTAAGCTTCAGTTTCCTTGTTTGTAACTTGGAATTAATCATTTCTGCCCAGAACGTTTAAGAGTTAACATTCATGGAGGGGCCAGAGATGCAGAAGGGCTTACCTGGCATGCCCAAAGCCCTGGGTCCATCCCCAATACCACTTACACCCAGTAGGAGATGCAAACACTGGAGAGGTGAAGACAGGAGACTGTAGAACTCAAGGTCACCCTCAGCTAAACAGTGAGTTTGAGGCCAGCCTAGACTATCAGAGACTCAAAAAATGAAAAATAAGAATAAAAAGATCCAGGGCCACCCTGTCAGCAGTAAGGAAACCTGTGGCCACCTATCTCTCTTTCTTCCTTGGTGGGATGGCCTTTGTGGGTATGCCTTGATCCCACACTTGGCTTCAGAAAGAGGGGCTATCTTCTTTCCATGATCTGGGTAAGTTATAGCCCAAACCCTAGTCACAAGGGGCCTTCGAAGACTTCCTTGGAGTTTAGAGTCAAGGCTGCCAGTCTGTGCCCACATTGTCAAGGCCCTGGATGTAGGTGTGGATGCAATCCAGCTGTCAGCTCCTGCCCCAGATGTATGAGCATGTCACCTAACACAGGAGGAAACCCTCCTCTGGCCGTCTCTGCCCCTCTCCCTCCCCATCTCTGGGGAGCAACAGTTGCTTCTCTCAGAGTTTCCATAGCCTCCACACCTCTCAGACTAACCGCCCTCTGTGCCTGGCACAGGCCCTGCCCTTCCTGCCAGGGGCAGCTGCTGCCAGGGGAGCTGCCTACCCTAACATCACTCTGGCACCAGGCACCGGTTTGTCATAAACAGGAGTCCACAGACAGAGCCAACCTAGGACACCCTCAGAAAGCACCCTAGCTAGGATAGCAGCAGGGCAGAGGAAAGCCACATGTGGGTGTCCTTGAGTGCTAAGGGTTGGCTTCTTCCAACCTTTGCTGGTTGGCCTATTCAGAGCCACCCTCAGGGGTTGGTAGCCGAAGCCAAAAAGCACCACCCTAGGCGGAGACTTTGCAGGTGCATTCAGGAGCTTGGGTGTAGCTCTGGTGCAGAGTGGTTTTGGGTTCAGTGCCCAAAGAGTGCAGAGGCCTTTGGGGGAATTCAGGGGCTTGGATGTAGCGCAGGACAGAGTGCCGTCCTAGGTTCATCCTACAGCTTAGGGCTCAGAACAGCCCATCTGTATGTTGATCTTGGTGGTTCTGTGTGACACTAAGCTTGTGGCTTGAACTTAGCCCCCAGGTTCTAATATGCTCCTGCTTTGGTGTTGACAGGCGATGGTGAGGAAGACAGTACCACCCAGAGAGACTAGGATAAAAGTTTAGGGTCAGGATGGTAAGTGTATCATAGGCTGGAAAGTCATGATGGCAGGAGACACTGACAACAGGAACAGGAAGGCTGGGTTGGTTGAGCGTATACGTGAGAGTTCCGGTAAGTGCCCGTGGGCTGCAAAGGAAAGGAACCAGAGAGACAGGAATGAAGCCACAGCCCTAGCCCCCTCCCCCTCTTTATTATTTAATTAAAAATTTAAAACAGTTTCTCTAAGTTGTTGAGGCTGACTTTGACCTCACTCAGTAGCTCAAGTTGACCTTGAATTTTGTCTCATTCCCAGTAGCCAGGATTCTAGGTATGGACCACCAGGTCTGGCTAACCCCCATTTTATAGCCCAGAGTACCAAGAGCTGAATACCAGGCACATTGCACCTGGTTGTCAAGCCTTGCTTTTACAGAGGACCCTGGGCATCTGAGTTCTCAGACCTCAAACCAGCAGGTATAGAAAGGCATTGAGGGACTGGCTGAATACATGCCAGGGAGAGACCAGGCTCCATCCACACCCCTCCAAGGCTGCTGGGATCATGGTAGTGGAAGAGACAAGTAGAGAAAATGAGGCACATATGTGCAGCGTCTCTCTCCCCAACAGCCTCCTCCTGGGTTCTCAAGGAAACCAGGCTGAGCCCTTTGGTCCTGGATGATGGTTTCCCTTGCAAGCCCATGGCCTGGCTGCTGTGTCTGAACCTAGCAATAGGAGGCTGGGAGTGTGTGAAGTAGAAGGGCCCCAGTACTTTGTGGGGTGGGAGGCACTTACTGTCCCCTTTCACCTGCCAAATACCTTTGGCAAGTTCAGGAAACATATCTGGCCTTACCTGTCACATCTGTTGGAAACTGTTCAGTGTGGCCTCTGCAGTTTCCAGTGGACTTTCTTGAGTTTGGATGTTCCAGTGTCTGGATGGTGAAGAGGCACTGAAATGTGTACTGTTTATCTCAGAAGTGAAGACACAAGAAAGGGAGAGAAGGAGAGAGAGGGAGAGGAGGGGAGAGAGGGAGAGAGAAGAGGGGGAGAGAGAGAAAGAGAGAGACCAACGAGCCAGTGAAAGTTTAGGCAGATAGGGCATAGAATCAAGGAGGCATGGAGCCCCTAACCAGAGACAGCTGGACACATCAGCTGAGCTGGCCCTGGTTTAGCAGGCCCCCTTTACTGCATACCACATCCAGTTGGGGTATAGCAGACCCCTGGGGTAGAAAGAAGAATGGAGGAGTAGGGGTGGTGCCAGCTGGCTATGGGCTACCTGGTCTCAAGCCTGCCTGACATGACAAAATGTACCCAGCACTCCCCTAGCTGGTGTCCTGCAGCAGATGAAGCCACTCAATTCTACCTCTTCCCAGCCGTATGGATCTGCACCCAACAGTCCAGGTCTTATGATCTCAGATGAGATAAGACTCATCTGAAAGGAGTCTATCTAGCAAGTGTGGCCATGCATGTTTGTAATCCCAGCGCTCAAGATACTGAGACAGGAGGGTTGCTGTGAGTTCAAAGCCAGACCCTGTCTCAAAAAATAGAGATGGCTCCGCTGTGTTTGTCCTGCAAACCTGGTGACCTGAGTTTGCTCCCTAGAACTCCCATAAAAGTGGAAGGAGAAAAGCAACTCCTCAGAGCTGTCATGTGACCTCCAAGGCATGAGTGCTGATGTGTCACAGACACATAAAGTTAAAAAGAAAAATGGCAATAAAATGACTTGTACCACTGGTGGTGTATGTAGGTGTGTTCTACATGTGTATGTTGTATATATGTGTATGTGTTTGTTTATGGGTGTGTGCATGTATGTATATGTTGTGCATGTATATGTATGTTGTGTGTGTATATATGTGTTTATGTACATGTCTTTATGTGTATATTGTGTGCATGGTGTGTGTATATGGTGTGTGTGTGTGTGTGTGTGTGTGTGTGTGTTCCCATGGTATGAACCCTAGACACTTGTTATGGTACGGCCACTCTGTGCCTCAGTTTCTCTGTACAGATGATAGGAGCACAGCCTGCTGTCCTGTGCTGCTGTTTTGAGGGTTATATGAGGGGTATAATGCAGCAATGGGCACAGTCACAGACTCCAGTCGCCCTTACCTGGTCTCCATTCTGATGGTGAGAAATCGAGCCTGCCTGGTGTCTAGGTAGGAAGGGCCCAACGTTATGCAGCATCCTTGATCTCTGACAGCCTTCCAGGTAGGGAAACAGGCCCTGGGGGGATAACTCAGCTAAGGTCAGGCAGCACATGGGTGAAGTGAATGGTGGCAGGCATGACTCCAAGGGAGACCCAGCCTGCTCCAGGTTTGGTTCTGTCCTGAGGCAGCCTGAAGCCCAGAAGGGTGGGTGGGATGGCCATAGTGAGTGAGGCTGCCCCAGGAGCCTCTGGGTAGGGGCTGAGCTAGAAAACACCAGGTACCTTAGAAATCTTGTGTCCGGAGGTGGCCCTGGGACACCAGCAGAGGCACTAGGGAAGGATCTGGGAGGGGCCTTCAAAGGCTTGCAGAAGAGAGAAGCTGGGCACAGTTTGGCCTGGCTGTTGCAGAGATAAGAAGAACATGGGTACTGGCTGTGATGCAAGCTAGGGGCCTACCAAGGAATGAGTGATGGAATAAAGGAATGAAGGAGCAAATGAGTGAATTTTTACCATACACACTAAGATCAAATTTGGTGCTAAATGCCATCCTAGAGAGCCAGGGTTTGGCCTCACACAATCTGTGTATAATATGAGGTTGACCCTGCGCCAGACACATGGCTTATGAAGTCATTACAGTAACATCACAGGGAAGCCACTGTTACACACACACATACACACACACACACATTTTTACATTTATTTGTGTGGGTGTATGTTTGGATGGGTGTAGGTGTGCCGTGGTACCAATGTGGAAGTTAGAGAACAATTTTGAGGGATCAGTTCTCTCCTTTCACCATGAGTACAGAGCTCAAGCTCAGGTCATCAGGCATGGTAGCAAGCCCCTTTACACACTGAGCCATCTTGTTGGTCCTGCCATCCCTTATAGCCTGGTCCCGACACGCTGGGATGTTCAGAGAGGTGAGGAAGCAGGATTCTCTGGCTTAGGGTCCCCGCTGATGAGACCAAGGGCCAGGAATGGGTAGGGAGGGGGGGAGGGCACAGTGGAACATTCCAGAGCAAGACAGGCTGCAAGTCAGGTGTTTGAGTCACACATTGAAAATAACAGAATCCTGAGCTGCTGATGATAATGAATGCCCAAAACAGGCCTGCCCTGTCCCAGGACTGTCTCCATCTTCCTGCTGAGCAGGTGGCAGCTGTCACTGACCATTTCAAAAGAAGAAGACTGAGGCCTAGGTCATGGACAGTACTGGGCCTGGCACTGGGAACTTTAGGCATCAGTGCTGATCAAGATGTACTCATGGGAGGCGGCCTGAGGCCTAAGAGAGGACAAAGCCTGGAAACCTAATCTTGTTTACACCCAGGGATTAAGGCAGAGCATGTGGAGGGGGGGAGTCTGCCAGAGAGCCAGGCAGGTAGCAGCAGGCCTAGGGCAAAACTCGGCAAGGGGGTGGACCAGGCCAGCCTTGCCCAGGTTGAGTGTCTGCCATTAGGCTGCCCAGAGGTCAAACTTTTTTACTTCTTTTTTTTTTTTTTTTTTTTTTAACATAGAATATCACACTGTATGTAGCCAAGAGGCTAGTCTATTCCTCAGACTAGAAGAGTGTCTTGGGCTATTCTTAAACTGAGCAGGTACAGAAACAGCGGCCTGGAGCCTGCCTGAGGTTGTGCAGCTGCAAAGAGGCAGAGTAGGGATTCAGACCCAGACCCCGGCAAGCTGTAGAGTCCCTCTCACTGGATCCTCTGCTTCTTGCTGCCATTTCCCAGGTATGCCTACTTTCAAAATTATTTATTCATGATGAACCTGAGGAAAGGCTTTCCAAACCGAGGGCACCATAGCAGCAAATGTGAAGGCAGACTTGGTTTTGGCATTTTGCCTGCGTGCTGTTTACTTGTTCAGGGCCAGAGACCTGCTTTGTATTTATTGACCTAACAAAGCAGCCAATGGAAACTCCTCCTCACAGACCATTCCTTTGACCTATGAGCAGCCTAAGGCTCAGTGGTATTGGTCACTGTCGGAGGCTCCTGGCTGGGTAGAGCTGAGATGGGCTGAGCAGCCTGCAGAATCCCAGAGCTACTTCAGAACTGTCCATCCTGCAACCACCAGCCAGGTAACGAGCCCTCTTTCACTAAAAGGGATGGCCCACATGACAGACCAGTGAGGGAGGATAGGGGCACATGCAGAAAGCTGCCCTTTCGGTGTCCTCATGTCAAGGGGGGTTGGCTTAAAGCAGTGGAGATCGGCCCAGCCAGAGCAGGGTAGAGCCAGAATGGCTTTGTTTTTAGTGACTCTGGCTTTTACAGATTTATGGGGTACAGCATGATAAATAGATACATGTATGGGGTGAAATGTTCAAACCGGGACAGTTAACATCATAAGCCACACGTTCATAGTGCCTATAATCCTGGCCCTTATGGGGCAGAGACAGGAGGATCGCAGCTATATAGGGGGTTCGAGGTCAGCCTGAATTGTGTAAGACTCAAAAAAAAAAAAAATAAGGAATTGAGGCTGAAGATGGTTCAGTGGTTAAAGCACCCACTGCGTTTACAGATTTCGCAGCTCATCACCTGCAGCTTCAGCTCCAGGTGATCTGATGCCCTCTTCTGGCTCCCTCTGGCACCTGTGTGCATGGGGTACACATGAACTCGTGCAGGTGCAATACACATATTAAAATAAATAAATAGATAAGTTCATCTTTTTTTTTAAAGTCTTGTTTGTTTTGAGACAGAGACCTGGATTTTTTTTTTTTTTTTTTGAGCTCCATATATATTAGAGAATGACCTCCTGCCTCTGCTTCCCAAGTGCTAGGATTGTACTACCATTCCTGTTTTTCTTTTTTCTTTTTTTTTTTTTTTTTCAAGATAGGGTCTCACTATATATCACTGGTTGTCTTGGAACTCATCAGGCAGACTAGGCTGGTCTTGAACTCACAGAGATCCACCTGTCTCTGCCTCCAAAGTACTGGGATTAAAGGCATGTGCTATTATATCTGTTATTCCTGGTTTTTAGTTGGTTGTTTGACTTGAACCCAGGGCTTCATGCTAGATAATTACTCTACCAAACAAGGTACTCCCTATCTTCTTTAATCTCCCTTTCTCCCTCCTTTTTTTTGTTTCCTCCCTCCCTCTTCTCATCCTTCTTCTCTTCCTCTTTCCCTTATAAAATAGGCTCTTTTTATGTAGTCCAGTCTAGCCTTGATGTCATGGCAATCCTCCTGTCTCAGCCTCACCAGTACTGGGGTTACAGCACTGTGGGCCTCCTTAAATGCCTTAATGTATTCGTTTTTTGCTTCAAAGTGACAGTTGTTGTTGCTTGTAAAATACAATGTGATAATGTTTCAATTGGGAGCAAATCAGGGTTCTTAAACTTCTATATCCCTGGGTTACATTGTTTCAAGGCTCCAAGCCCCTCTTGGATTCTGGTCAGAATCCCTAAGGCTCTGCCTTCCTATTTACCCTTTCTCTTCCTGGTCCTTTCTTTCCAGCAGACTATCTAGGTCCCTTCCTCCCCAAGGCTGCGACCCCAGATCCTTCCTTCTCATTCATCCCACCCACCATCCATCAGTCAAGGCCACCTGCTCCTTGAAGCCACGCCAGGCTCTGTGGTCACAGACAGCAATGTGAGAAGGAGACAGGATGATAGCCAGATAGAGGGGAAAGGATACTGAGGAGGCTACGGAGAAAGCTACCTCATCTGGGTCAAGGAAGCCTTCCTGGGGGACTTTCTGGAGGAGGAAGCCTAACCATCAGAGTACACCATTTAGTCCTAGTACTGTTAGAGGCACACATACAGCAGTACTCAGTTCCCCTTCCTTAGAAAGTACTCATCCCTTTGAGGAACTGGATGGGGTTCATCCATATCAGATACTAGGTTCTCATCAAGCACCTGGCCCAAGGCTGGTTCCTGCTCCATGCCCGTAGCTTTATCATAGACTCTGCAGAATGGAGAGGGCTTTCATAAAGATGGATGAAGGCCACGGTAGCCCAGAGAGAATGCTGGACTCACCAAAGTCCACATAGCCAGTAGACCAGTGGATACCATGATTCCCTAGTTCCTTTCCCTTCTCATCTTTATATTCTCATTATCCCTCACAGTTCTCTCTCAAGGAGGGTGGCCATCACTGGTCCTCCATGGAATCACTGGGCTTCAGCTCAGGTCCACACACAGCATGAGGGCTTGGGAATGAACACCAACAACAACGAGAGGTGTTCTGACTGTTAATGAGCAGGGTCATGTCTAGCTCAGCCCAGTCTCAAGCTCATTAGGTAGCTGCAGATGGCCTTCTGCAGATGGAGCTTCTGCCCCTGCCACCTGATTACAGGTGTGTGTCACCAGGCCCAGCAGACAACAATAATAGTTACACTTACCTTTCTGAGCTCTTAGAGCACTTATGTTCCTTACAGTTGACTCCCAAACTAGAAGTCCACACTATAAATGCCTCCTATCTTCCTGGACTGAGGCCCTGAGACATAAAGTAACTGGCCCCTAGCTTCATAGCTAACAGATGCTGTTCAGGACTGGTACCCATGGTCAGGACGGCCAGTGATGGGGAGAGTGCCCAGTGACACTGGATGCTCTATCTGAATGGGGTCATTTCCAGGGGTGGGCAATGACGTGTCTTGGGTGGTGTTTTCATCAGTAACTCTTGGCCCTGAACAGGGTGTCTCACAAAGAAGAGACTACACATGAACTTAGCTGAGCTCAGCCTTGGCTGAGCTAAAGGAGCAGCCTGGGGACTGGGCAGGGCCAGCCTCCAGCCAGAGTTGGCTCCCAACACTTGCACACACACCTCTCTGTATCACTCTGCCCTGTCATGGCACGGGAACTGGCAGGCAATGTCCTTGAGCTTCAGGCGTGGTCTGTCCACACCTGCCTCTACCTGCTTGTTGGAATTTGGAGCCCTGACAGCCAGGAGGCTTAGCTGAACGGTGAGGAGGAAGAGAGGGAAGAGGGGGGTCTCCCTTGAGAGTAGGGTATCCCTGAAACAAGCAAGCAGTGTTTGCATCTGGGCTCTAAGCTTCCTAACTTGGAGATTTCACAGGCATTTCAGAACCCCTCAAGACCTCAGAGGTCTGGTCTGTGGAGTGGGTGTTAGGAGTTAGGATTCAGCCATTTCTTAATGACCCTGAGTGTCAGCTCTGAGGCTGCTACCTGGAGTGGCTCATAGAGGTGAAGGTGCTTTTTCTAGATCACACAGCTTTGCCTTTCTAGCCAGTATATAGTGCAGGCTCTGGGCTGATGGAGCCATTCAGAGCTGCTGTCCCCAAGCTGAGGCAGATGAGAAGGAATCAGTATGTGCGTATGCGTGTGCATGTGTATGCATGGTGCGAAAACTCAAACCCTTTTGTGCAGGGTGTGGATGGGATGAGGTTCTAATTTATAACAACTGAAGGATTTTTCATAAACTAGAAGTTCCATCCTATCTTTGTTTGTGTTTTTCCTTCTTTCTTTCTTTTCTTTCTTTCTTTCTTTCTTTCTTTCTTTCTTTCTTTCTTTCTTTCCCTCCCTCCCTCCCTCCTTCCCTCCCTTTCTTTCTTCCTTCCTTCCTTCTTTCTAAAGACAAGGTCACATGTAGCCAGTTATGAGCTTCAACATCCTGCCTGCAAAATGCTGGGATTAAAAGCATGTCCCACCATGCCTGTTTTATGCCATGGCCAGGGCCTTGGATATATGCTGGGCAAACACTCTACCAAGTTACAGCCCTTGTCCCCAGTTAGCAAGAAGGAAAAGGGAGGAGAGCGTTGGAGTAAAGGCAATGAGAGAGACAGCCAGTGTCAGGTCCACCTGGCCAGCACCTCTACATCCCATTCCAGTGGGAGATGGAGAGGCACAATGGCTCCTTACTCCTTGACTATTCCAGAGCCTCACTGGAGTGGGAGGAAAAGACAGCAGACAGATGCTTTTGCTTGATAATCTTCAAGAACAAGGAAGGATCCTTAGTGGGAGATGGGAATGAGGGCTTAAGGAGGGCTGCAGGCAGATGGCTGTCATACCTTTAAATGGCCTTATGGCTTCTAAGGGACAGAGGACACACCTGGGGCCTAACATGAAGCAAGAGTGAGGTGGCGGACAATGGGAGCCTGGGCTAGCATGGAGGCTATGATGTGGAGTATGAAGGCTTTGGCATGGGATGTAAGATGAGGAAACCCAGCAGTTTCCTGGAACCAGGCCACTGTGTACCTGGGTGGAGAGGACAGGGCAGACACAGGTCAATGTGGCAGCTCTTGGCAGCTGGATTGTGACTTGGTGCCCTGGAGGGATATGGACAAGCAACATCACTGGACTTCTCTAGATTCAAGAGGAGTTTTAGTGGAAGAATAGCGGGCAAGATGACATTTTGTTGCAATGTCAGGGCCAGAGGGCAACTGTCAAGGTGTGGACAATCTGAATTTCTAAGACTGATGGAGGAAAGGGTGCCTCTGTTAAGACAATAAAAGGCAGGAAAGGCTGAGCCTGGGGAGGAGGAGAAGCAGGGCCTGGGAAAGGAGGATGGGCTGAATCTGAGTCTCCAGCCTGGATGATTTGAGGTCAGAGGAGGCTCTTGGAGGGCTGGGGATGTGGTACAGTTGGTAGAGTGTTTGCCTTGCTGCACAAAGCGCTGGGTTTGATCCTTAACATAACATACAACAGACATAGTGGTGCATGCACGTAATCCCAGTACTTGAGAGAGAGAGGCAGGAAGATCAAAAGTTCAAGGTGACAAACTGAGTTTGAAACCTGCCTGGGTTAGGTGAGACCCTGCCTCAAGGATTTAAAAAAAAAAAAAGGGCCTGGAGGACATTTTTTTCCAAGGGACTATTGTCTCCTGCCTGACTGTGGAGCAGGAACTTTCTGGAAGTTTTGAGCCCGAGTCTCGTTTGTTTTCTGGTTCCTTAATAGTTGAGCCAATTCTGGGTAAGACGGAAGGACACCAAGGTCCAGCCATTGGGGGCTGTGACTTCATGAGACAGGGTGTTTTTTTTTTTTTTTTTTTTTGTTTTGTTGTTGTTGTTGTTTTGGTTTTTCCAGACAGGGTTTCTCTGTGTAGCCCTAGCTGTCCAGGAGCTTGCTCTGTAGACCAGAAGGCCTTATCCTCAGAGATTTGCCTGTCTCTGCCTCTCTGCCAAATCCTGGCACAGGGTGAGTTCAAGCAGTGTCACTCAGCCCTGAAAAGTCTTTACTGATTCACAGGCAACCCATGTTGGGGGTAGGAGAGCGGTCTGATCTCAGGGCAGGGATGGCTCAGTCCTGTGTGTGGGAAGGACAACATTAGCAAACTGCTCACCTCTCTCTCCTCAGACATACCCTCTCCAATGTGTTGCCTCTGCCCCCTTCCACATCTGCCCTGCACATCTGGGGGCCAGTTAGATTCTCTTGAGTTGTGTAGCCACTCCCGCAGTCAGCATTTCACAGGCATCCCCCAATCTCAGGGCTCTTCAAGGGGTGTTACCAATGTGGAGGAGAAACGTTTAAGAACACCGCCTTAGGAGCCAGGCTTGACAGGTTCTTATTGCTGAGCGGCCTCCCCTTATTCAACAACCTCTCTGAGCCCCAGTGCTTTCCTCCAACCAGAACCACCATCTCCTGCCAGGGCTACAAGGATTAAATTACATAATTTGAGCAAATTACTCAGTATGGAAAAACAGCAACTGACATAATCACGCTGACAATATCAGCCTTGCCAAGCGGAAGGAACACTTTGTTTGGGATTTAATAGGGACTGTTTAAAAGGCGCAGAGGACTCTGTGGAGCATGGCTCAGAGGCTAAAAGCCATTAAGCTAAAATCCCCTCTCAGCAAGTATTCCCTCCTCCCCGGAAGCTCCAAATGAATGTCATTAGCGTTGGTTGGTGTGGGAGGTTAATTCCAGGTCTGCATGTGCCTTCTGCTCAGGGATGCAGCAGGCCCTGCAGCTTTTGAACCACTTATGTCTCCAGAGAGGGTGCATACCTGTAATCCCAGAACTAGGGAGGTGAAGACAGGAGGATCAGAAGTCCAAGACCATTTTCTGAGTTTGAGGCTAGCCCAACAAGGGCCAGAAGCAACCTCCCTAGGCCACGGGATGAGGAGAGGGGTGAGGAGTTACATGCTGTGATGGAGATTTTTTTCAATGAGATGCCTTGTGCATCTGCTGATCACCACATTCGTTTTCTCACCACAGCCTCAAAACAGAAAAAAAAAATCATTCTCTCCATTTTATAGGTGGGGAAATAGAGGCACAGTACAGTCAATAACCTCTCCAAAACTTCACAGCTCAAAGTGGTAGAGGTAGGACTTGAACCCAGGTCAGATGGCTTCATAGACCATGTTCTGTTTCCTTCTCCCTCTCAACTGTTCTGCTATGCCACTAGGGCTAACAGTGCCACAGTTCACACTTTAGGACAGACGGCTGTCAGTAGTCTACAGAAGAAGATGCCCCACAGCAAGCAGTAGATCTGGGGCCTGGTTAGCTCTGCCTGGTTCTTGAAAACCTATCTTTCCTTGAGCAGCTGTGCTTCTGAGGTCTGAGAATCAAGTCATTCATTGAGAAATCTTTCTTATCTCTCTGTAAGCAATACTTGAGTATGGAGGCTATGCGACACCCTGTTCTGGGACTTCGTAGTGTCTAGAGAAGAGACTGATTCTATATGCAGTCCTGGGGAAGGGCAACCATGAGGAATGGTTTCCAACTGTTCATTGAAGGATGAATAGGAGTTCACCAAGAAGAACAAACCACTCTGACCATGGAAGCAGACCAGTGCCTTGTTCAGCCATCATCAGAGAAGCTTCCTCCTCCAGTGGATGTGAACACAGACACACACACACACACACACACACAGTCAGGCTTATGCAGAGAGTGAAAGATGTTAGAACACTCATCCCTAAATGGGATGTCTCCATCAACTCTCTCACCTCAGGGCTCAAGGAACTCCACATAAGAGGAGGCCGAAAGAATGTAAGAACTAGAGGGGATGGAGGTCACCAAGAAAACAGGCTTTGTAAGTCAACAGCACCCACACACAAGTGAACTAACAGAGACTGAGGTAGCTTGCACAGGGCCTGCATGTGTCTGCACTTAGATGGGTCCTAGAGCTGAAAGGAGAAGTGGACACATGCCCCCATCCCTAAGCCAGAAGTTATGTCCTCTTGATAACCACTTGCAAATGAAAAGTTTTCTCCAAGGGAGTCTCACTAGGGAAACAAACTACTCTTGAGGGTAGGCTGGATGCCCAGCAGAAGGTGGCCAACAGCAAAAGAATTCAACAGCATCCCTGGAGGTTGCTCATCTAATGTCTTGTCAGGGCTCCTTTAAAAAAATTTTTTTTTCACTTCATATACATATATTTTTTTCATTTTACCCTACAGGTCCTTTGTGTATACATTATGGCTTTCGCTTTAGTGTTTTTATGGGATTCCTCAGTGTGCAAATGAATGGGTCTCTTGTTTTGTTTTGTTTTGTTTTTCAAGACAGGGTTTCTCTGTGTAATGGTTCTAGCTGTCCTGGAACTCACTCTGTAGACCAGGCTGGCCTCAAACTGACAAAGATCCACCTGTCTCTGAACTCCTGAGTGCTGGGATTAAAGGCTTGCACCACCACCACCCGGCTTGAGTCTCTGTTTTTTATGTCTTCTCTTGGACTCTTTTCCTTCTATTTGTTTGTTTGGTCCAATTCTGATGAGTTGGGCTTTCTTTTATCTTGTTTTAATAACTTTTATTTTATTACTATTCTATAGAAGCCTGTTTGTTTTCTAATGAAACAGAAAGGGGTAGATCAGGTTGGGACAGGAGGTGGGAAGGATCTGGGAATAGGTGGAGGGGAAACTATAATCAGGATATAATATGCAAGAAAAGATTATTTTCAATAAAATTAAATTAAGTTAGAAATAAAGGAAGGACTCTAACCAAGGATGATTCATGGATATGACCTAGAACCCCTGCTCAGATATAGCCATGGCAGCTCAGTATCCAAGTGGGTTCCCTAGTAAGGGGAACAGGGACTGTCTTTGACATGAACTCAGTGGCTGGCTCTTTGACCACCACCCCCTCAGTGGGGGGAGCAGCCTTGCCAGGCCACAGAGGAGGACAATGCAACCAGTCCTGATGAGACCTGATAATCAAGGGTCAGATCGAAGGGGAGGAAGATCTCCCCTATCAATGGACTTAGAGAGGGGCACGGGAGGAGATAAGGGAGGGAGGGTGGGATTTCAAGAGAATGAGGGAGGGGGCTACAGCTGGGATACAAAGTGAATAAACTGTAATTAATATAAAAATAAAATTTTAATAAAAAATAAAAGAAGGAAGAAAAAGAAAAAGAGGAAGAGGAGGAGGAGCAGGAGAAGGAGAAGAAGAAAGAAAGAGGAGAAAGAATTACAAACGAAACAGACATAAAAGAAACTCCAAAGCTATGGTCATGGGAAAGCTTAGGCTCTGTCTGGAGATTCCAGAAGGCTTGTTTTCTCTAAGATAGTAGCACAAAGTGGGGGCTCAGTGTGCTGTCACTTGCAGATTGATAGGCTAGATGGAGCTGAGCTAGGGCACAGGTGGGCTGCTGCAAGGGAGGGGTAGACAGAGATTCTGTGATGGTGGGAAGGGAGGTTGATCCTGAGTGTCCCCAGGGAGCACCCAGCACAGTGGAGGGTAGAGTTAGGGTCTTCAGGTGGGGCCTCCTTGAAGGGCTGATGGGAGAAATGGGGAATGGGCATGAGCCGCCTCTACCAGTGCCAGGCTGAAGGGTGTGAGTCCCTTGGAGACCCAGCCTACATGAGTCTACGGTAGGACTGGACCCAGGTGGACACAGTAGGGAGAACTAGAACTGGGATGTAACTCTAACACTCCATTATCCATGCGGAAGATCATTTTGGAAAGTACTGGCTACCATGTTGGCCAGCCCGTGGCCAGTTGAAGACCTGGCCCTATCAGTTGGTTTGCCCTCTGTAGGGACTCAGACCTCACCTAAACCTTCTTTCCAACCTATCCCAATCTCTCAGGCCCCTCCTGTCTGCTCCATTGGCACTTGCCTGCTCAGCTCCTTACATAAATAAGCCCTTGATACGCAGGGCCTTCAGGAAGCCGGACATGCCTGTCCTCCTGTCTCATGTCTCTCTCCCACACAGCAGGAGTCTCACGCTCTGGCTGTAGAACATATATATCTTCTCCAAGGAAGATATGTCATGCCCCTAGGCCAAAACCCATGGCTTGTGTCCCCCACCCTCTGCCTAGGATACTTGTCCTTGTGTGTGTTGAGTCTATAGCCCAGGCTAGTATCCATGGGGCAGAGTCACGAGAGGAGGGGAAAGAGGGGAAAGGAGAGGAGTTGGTACACAGCCAGCACATTTTGCCACAAACACGGTTCTTATCCAAGCTGGCAGTCAGACCCCAGAGCCTCAGGGGTGGGCACCAGGCCACCATGAGGAGGCGAGGTGGCCAGGCAGGACTCAGCACAGTTTCCCAAGCTGCCAGGACTCTGGAATGTGCGGTCCCGTCCTGTCTCGTCTGTGGTTAGGGAAATATTCAGCTGAAAATAATCACTCTCATTCCTGATGAAGGGTGACATGAAGGACCCTCTGACCCACATGAAAGAACCCTGCGCATCAAGCCTGGTCACATTTGCCTCCCGAGGTCCACCTGCACCACGCTGTGTGACACTCCATTAACCTCTCTGTGCCAATATGCCTGTTGCCTTCACTTAGGAGAGAGCGGCTCCTGCCAGCTCAGATGTAGCCATTCCTCAGCACTCAGCACAGGGTGCTCTGTCTTGCCTCCCTGTCTGTCCTTTGAGCATACCTGTGGTTGACTGTTCTTCCCATGTACTAGCCTAGAGCTCTGACCTTGCCTGGCTGGAACTGATTCCCTGACACCAGCCCAACTGCAGCTGTCCCCAAGGTCTATGGCTTCTTCATCACACCCGGAGACAGCCCTGCAGAGGCCAGGGGGCCAGCTGTGGGCTCTCTGCCTGCAACTGCCCTGGTCTCTGATAAATATGTCCTCCATTGTCACCTGTGGTGAGCTTGCCCTGGCCTCTCTCTGGACTGAGGAGTAAACACTAAAGTAGCTGACAGGGCAGGTTTACACCTGTGAAGGGATTGGAACCAGGACTCCATAAATGGCCAGGGTCAGGCTGTTTAGGATTCAGGGTCAGGAGTCATACAGAGGTCAAGTTAGGGCTCAGAGTTTGGTCTATAACAGACAGAGCTCACCAGGGCTAATGTTTGGGTTCAATCAGAGACAAAGCTGAGGTCTGCATACAGTCAGGATCAGGGCTTTGCTCACTATATGAACCAAAAGCATGGGTTAGTATATATGGTGAGTGTTTGTGCTTCAACACTAGAGTCAAGTTTAAGTTTATAGCCAGAACTAAGGCTCAGTCTGTGAGCATCAGGTTTCACCTGAAACCCAGTCCTGTCCAAGACCAGAGTCATGGTCCCATTCTGTCCAGGATCAGGGCTTAGCAGGAGTGAGGGTCAGGGCTGAACGTACAACCAGATCAGAAGTTTGTGAGTGGAAGAGCTGAGCCTGGGGTCTAACTCAGCCTTAGACTCTAACTAGGAACAACTCAACTGAAGCTAGGGTCAGGCTATGCTTAAAAGTTGAGTGTGGAAGGGATGAAGGCTCAGCTTGAAGCAGGACCGCGGCTTAGCCTATATCTGTTTGTAAGTTCCTCTCACAGCACACAACAGAGCAAAGAGGGCTCCAGGGACCCTTGCAGTCAACTGACATTTCCTTCTATTTCTCACTCTAGCTCTCTCCACCTCCAGGGACGCCCACGCAGCCATCCAGAGCACTATTAATCTCCTGCAGAGGAGACTCCTGGCTCCAGGACGGTTAAGGGAAGAATCTGTGGGAAAAGGAGGAGGAATGGGGTGGGTGCTCAGTCCCCACCCCCAACCCCCAACCCCCACCAAAGCACTGCAGCCCTCTTGGAGCAGGCATGTTGACAAGAGACTTAATGAGACCCAGAGGGAGGTGCTCTCGGAGGGCCACCTGGAAGGAAGCCCGGGATGGGAATTAAATTAAATGCTGGTGTTTGTCCCAACAAGTAGAAAGGCGCTAGACCGGGCCAGGGCCCAGTCACTGCGGGAGTTTGCCATAATTACAGGGCAAAAGAAGTTTCGGAACTTACGTAACTCCACTAAGTGAGCCTCGAGGGTTAGGCCGAGTCACTCTCACTCTCTTCTAGAAAACACTTGCACCATGAGGCTGCACCTGTGAGCCGTGATCACTCCCTCAGGTGACAGGGTGGGAATGGGTACAGAGCAAGAACTTGGTTCTTGCCCCCATCTTGTAGAGAAGGCAAACTGAGGGTCAATAAACAAAGGCCATTTGTGTGAGACATGACAAGCATCAGGCCCCATGCTCCAGTCTGATATCAAGCTATGAGAAGAGGAGTAGTACCTCTTCATGTCCAGTAAGGACCATCTGGGCCAGGGGACCCACATACCAGGCAGAGAAGCCTACACAAGGAATACTGGTTGGACAGGACACAGCAGGAGAAAAGCAGGGGTCCCACGCTGAGTACCTGTGCAGTGCTGGGAGGCGAGGGGCAGGGATGAAGGCTCACCACTGGGGCACCAGGAAAAGGCCTCTTCAGTTTGGCTCCACTCCATCCTCACAGCACCTCAGGATCTTTCAGGTAGGTAAAGAAAAGCTCTGGGAACCGCAGTCACCTCGCCACTGCAGCCGCCCAGGTGTGATGGCACTATTGACAAGACAGCAAACAAGGTGAACCATAGAGGACTGTTACCTCTTACCCCTTCAAAGATGGAGAAACTGAGGCAGAGAGCAGCAATCTAATCTTCTAATGCAATTTCTGTATTCTTCCCCTTCCCCGTGCCCCCCCCCCCCTTTTAGGTAGGGTCCCATGTAGCCAAAGCTAGCCTCAAATTTGATGTGTGGCCAGGATAACCTTGAACATCTGATTCCCCTGTCTCCACTGGTTCATGTGGTACTGGGAATGAACACAGGGCTTGGTGCACAGCACAGAAGCAGCCTACTGACTCACATTCCCAGCCCTGGCATATGCCTGCAAACTCAGGGCTTGGGAGACAGAAGTGGGAGAGTCAGGAGTTCAAGGTCATCCTCAGGTACAGAGTTCAGTTCACCCTGGGCTACATGAGACTGAGTCTCAGAAAAAAACAAACAAACAAAAAACAGCAGGGCCAGGGGGTATGTGTGGCTGCATGCGTACACACACACACACACACACACACACACACACACACACACACGCACACACACATGCACATAGACACGCACACATGAACACACAGACATGCCCGCACAAACACACTGCGGGCAAAAAGAAAAGCCAAATGATAAGTGGCACACACCTGTAGAGGAATGTTAATTCAGAACATGGCTGTTCTGGCAAGAGATCACATCCGAAGACCTTCTAGGTCTGGGTGATCCAGCTGGAATACAGACACACCTTTAATCCAGGAGATAGAGGCAAGCAGATCTGGGTTCATGGCCAGTCTGGTATGGAGCAAGTTTCAGGTAAAGAAAAGCTTAGGTCCAGGTGTGGTAGTATGTGCCTTTAATCCCAAACAATGAAGGTAAAGTTAATTTGTAGAAGGAAGCAGACATGTTTGAAAGTGATGTCTAATTGAGAGGCAGAAACAGTGACAAATCAGAGAAAGACTTGATAGAATAGGATATACCCAACTCTTGAGAGAAGAGAGAGGAAAGGGAAGCTAGTTAAGGGGCAATGAGAGTGAGAGGGAGGGAGGGAAACAGAGGGAGAGAGGGACAGAAAGGGACAGAGATGGAAAGGAGGTTTTACCAGGACAGATGGGTTGCAGAGAGAGAACTCAGGCAAAGACCGAATGAGCCAGAGAATGAGAAGGAGCCAGGAGATTAGAAGACATTGCTGGAGTTAGTTTGAGGCCAAGCAGAGCAATTCAGAGGCCGAGAGAAAAGCCAGATTAAGTCAGTTAGCTGGGAGAAGAGTTTGAGCCCAAACAGCAAGTCCAGAGCTCAGTAAGAATGAGAAATGGAAAGCTTATTCAGTAAATCTCAGAGGCTGTAAACATTGTAAGCCTAGGTTAGAGTGTAGGAGGCTGGAAGCTTCCAGGACTAGACCTAGGTTAGTAGAAGGAGGCAGGCTTTGAGACAGCAACTGGACCAGATAGATAAAAGTTAGTTTTACACATGCCTTTAATTCCAGCTGTTGGGAAGCAGAGACAGTCAAGTGGATCTCTTTGAATTTGAGGCCAGCCTGGTCTACATAATGAGACAAGACCACCAAAATAAAAGAAGAGTAGGGAGGAAGCAGAAGAGGAGGCTGCTAGTGGGCTGGCAGATGGTGAGGAGGTTCACAGCCTCACTAACCAGGTCCTGTGGATCAGCACCACAGGACCTTCCTCCCACCTGGTGCTCCTGCCTCCACTTCCTTCCTACCAGAATCACACTCACTTTTACACAGAGTTGGAGTTGAACCCTGAGCTCCACACATACTAGGTGAGCACGCTACCCAACGGAGCCATGTCCCCAGCCTGTGTTGAACATCTTCTGAACCCTCACATTTATTTTGTCTGGTTTTAAACTATGTGGCATGTCAATATGTATTTTCAAAAAGGTCTTCCTATGTAGCTTTGGCTGCCCTGGAACTCACTTTGGTAAACCAGGCTGGCTTTGAACTCAGAGATCTATCTTATTCTGCCTCCTGAGTGCTGGGAAGTTGTGTGTCACCATGCCTGGTTTGTTTTGTTTTGTTTTTCAAACAGTCTCACATAGCCTGTTCAGGATTTGAACTTCTGATCCTCTTGCCTCAGCCTGTGATTGCTGGGATTACAGGCCTGTACCAATATGTCCATCTCTAGCTGACATTTTCATTCTGAACTAACATCTTTAAATTTTTTTTAAAAAGGTTTGGTTATGTGTTTCGTGTGGGTGTCTGTACACCTTAGTGTTCAGACATAGTGTATATGTATATGTGTGCAGATACTCATGAATGCCAGAAGAGCACATTTGATGGCCTGGATCTGGAGCTCCTGGTGGTTGTGAGTCACCTGATGTGGGTGCTAGAAACTGAATCCCAGTTCTCTGCCAAGGAGCAAACTACTACTGCTGAGCCACCTCTCCAGTCGCCTGGTTAGTAAAGACCATGGCTTCTTTTCCAGCTTAGGTGGTTGTTGATGCCTTGATTACTCCGTGTTACCATAGCCAGGTCAAAGGCAGCTGGGCAGGGAACAGGAAGCAGGCTTCCTGATGAGGGCTGAGAAGACAGATTCTCAAAGACCAGATTCTCACTCCTGGCATATGGGTCACTCTAGGCCAAGTGTGTGAAGGTTCCCTTCCCACGGTAACCAACTGGCTAGGGATGAGGAAAGACAGCAGTGTGCCCTGCTAGGGCTCATGGGAAGGTCGGAGGGTAAGACAGAACAACTGCTTACTTGAGTCAACCAAGGAGTTCCAGGCTCAGGGCCCAGCCATACTTATAGTCAGGAAGCCTGTGACACACACCTTTCTGAGGCTCTCCAGGACCCAGGGATCTGGCCCCTTCCACAGATCTCTTTACTCCCGGAAGCAACCCTGTCCCCTGACAATGGAAGCCACTTGGGCTCACTGCTGCCATACCAACCTTTGCAACAGTGGAACCTGGTGCCAGGATTAATGGCCCACCCATTTCCCTAGCAGACCTTCCTTAGCCTTTGTTTGAAATGCCAAATCCCCTTTGAGAATGCTTTTAAAGATTCTTGACGGCATCTGAGCTCTGTGGCCACAAATAGGACGTGACTCATTCTGCAGCCAAAGCTGGAGCAGGAGTCCAACCCAGGTCTCCACGTGTGAATGAATGAAAGTGCAAGTATGTGGGGAGGGCTGAGGGAAGGGTAGGGGTGGGCTATAAACATTGCTCAGCTCAGGAGGCCGATTCCTTGCTGCCACATCTCGGCTGACCCCTGGATCCCAGGGCCTGGAGTAGAAGCGGTCCCCCTAGCTTCCCAACATCTGCTCCCTGTGCAAGCCTCTTGCTGCAGAGCTACACAGAGAACCACATGCTCACCGTTCCCAGATGGTGGGTCAGAGTGGAGCTCTATGCCCTACATGAGGGAACATCCTGGCTGAAGACTAAGTCTGTGACCTCCGGTGTGGAGACATAACAGCATGTGCTGCAGGCCTCTGAGGGTGGTTCCAAGCACTGAGCTCACAGCCTTACACACTTCCACCCCAAGCCTTGTACTACTGAATTTGCTGTATCACCCCAGTAAGAGTCATTAGGCTCATGTCAGCTTCCCTTACACAGCTATGTGAACTTGTCCATGAGGGACTGACTCCCTGTCAGCCTAGGACACGCTAGATGCGCTGGCTCTACCCTCGTCATAGAGTGCTGTTGGCTCCTTCCCTTCTTTGGGTCCTTAGCTTGAACTTACCTCCTACAGACCTTTCTTGACCACCCCAGACATGGTGACAAATCCATGTGGCTGTCCTTTTGTAACTGACCTGGAAGAAAGGAAGATGTTCTAAAGAGACACGTGTGTTTCTCAATCAGACTCTTGAAACAATGACCTCCTCCTAAAACGGGAACTTCCCCAGGAATCTCATGCTTGGGGAAGGAGAAGGTGCCAGCCAGAGGAGAGCTTGTTTCCTAGAAAGAGATTTCTTACAGTTCTAACAGCTTGTCAGACCACCATACAGGATGAGACTGAAAGCCCAGACAGTGGTGGATGGGACCACAGCTTGATCAGGACTGCTTAGATGTGCACGTCCTTGGCCTCCATTTAAGCTTTGTTACTTCAGGATGCTGAAGACAGACTTAAGAGGTTCTCTGGGTCTCTCTGTCTCTCTTCCCAATGTGGCCACATTGAATAAATCTCCCTTTCTACTGCCCACAATTATTTTGGCCCTTCTAATTGGCTTATTAAGGATGAGTGGCTGAACCCGGCTTGGTCCACAGGCTGTGACCGCCAAAATCAGTATCACCTTCAACTACCCAAAGTGGCCTGGGAAGAGGACATCTGCCCATTGTCTGGCTCAACGCATCACATTCTGACTCTGTGGGAGAAGGCCAGGCATTGGGCTGTGGATTTTTGGGCCCTCCATCTGCTGGCTGCTGGTCCTTACCATAGTGCACCCTGCTTTGACTGATGCCCTTGAAAAGATGGCACCTCAGACCCAGTTTTGCAGAAAGATAAACTGAGGCTCAGTGCTGTGAGTTGGCTTGTCCAAAGCCAACCCAAACAAAAAAAAGATAGAGATTATAATTTCTGTGTTCCCCTCTGCTTCCTTCCTGCTACATTCCTGTCTCCATGGATCTTCCAAGGTTTGTCCTCCTCCCCCAAGACTGGCTCTGATTTATAAAGTCAGGTAACAGGCCCAGAAAAGAGTGTCTGTGCTCAGGAGAGAGGCCCCAGGGCTGTGGACCTTAGGGTGACTGACTGTGTCCTGCTCAAGCTTGACGGGAACAAGGAGACTAAAGCAGGGTGACCAGTTGGCCCTATTTGTCTTTGGTGGTCTTGGTCTGAGCACTGGATGGCCTGTTTTCTTGGGTGCCCTCAGCTCTGGGGTGTCAGTTGCGCTCCAGTGAAGGGAAGCTGAGGTGGAGGCTAAGAGGTGGGAATAAAGAGGAGTGGAAAGAAAAAAAAAAGCCAGGGCTTGGGGACCAGGCCTAGGAGAGGAAGAGCTAGAACCCAGGGGCCTTGAATGCCAAGTACAAGACTAAAGAATCAGGAACCCATGAGACTTATTGGGAGTTGCCTCTGGCAGGAGCCCTGGGGGGGAAGAAAACAGCCTGGGAGTGTCCCTGAGAGAAACCTCAGTGAACCCTCCAACTTCACAGGTCCTTGCTTGGCTTAAAAATTACTAATCTGAGCTATGTGTGTTGGCACACATATCCTGTACTCAGGATACTGAGGCAGATTGCCAACTGGGCTATGGAATGACATTTTTTTCATCTCAGAACAACAGCAACAAAAAATGTAAGCCTCTAACGATAGTGCATTCCTGCTGTCCCAATACTTGGAAGATGGAGGCAAGAAGAGCAGGCCAACCTTTACAAAGCATGTTTAAGGGATAGCCTGGGCTACATAAGACCTTGGCTCAAGAAAAGTAGCTGGAGAGGTGGCTCAGTGGTTAAGAGTATTTCCTGAGCCAGGTATAGTAGCTGTAATCCCAGTACTCTGGGAGGCAGAAGCAAGCAGATCTCTATGAGTTTGAAGCCAGCCTGGTCTACAAAGAGAGCCCAGGACAGCCAAGGGTACACAGAGAAACTCTGTCTTGAAAAACCAAAAAAAAAAAAAGTATTTCCTGTTCTTAAAGAGGGCCCAGGTTGGTTCCTACCACCCACATGGTGGCTCACAAGGGCCTGTAACTCCAGTTCCAGGAGATTCAATGCCCTCTTTGATTTCCATGGCCTCCTACTCACATGAGGTATGTATTCAAATACACACACACACACACACACACATGCACGCGCACGCGCACACACTCATACATATAAACATACACACATACACTAAAAATAAACAAACAAACAAACAAACAAATAAACAAATATTTTAATTTAAAAAGGGAGTTGCGGGAGAGAAAGCTCAGTGTTTCAGAGCTTAAGTTGTTCTTTCAGAGTTCAGTTGCTAGCACCTATGTCAGGAGGCCCACAACCTTCTGTACTTCAAGCTCTAGGAGGTCTAGCGCCCTCTTCTGGACTTCATGGGCACTTGCACTCATACTTGCACATACATACAGATATACACATACTTAAAAGTAAACTAAATCTTTTTTTAAAGAAAATAATTAAGTAAATATATATTAAAATAAAATTTAATTAGCCAACCACTCAATCAATCACTGACCTGAAAAGCTCACTACACCCAGATGGGCAGGATATTAGTTCCCCCACTAGCTTTTCTGCCACGGAGTTTAATGGTAATGGTTGCCTAGGCCTGACAATGTTGGCTCTTCCCTCAGGGCTACAGACACCCTGGAAACTTCAGTGGGGTGATGTGGCTTATTGTTGCTGACTTTGTGTCTGGCTCTTTTGGGTTAGCTCCTACTCAGTTTTGCATATAGGCATGAGGGACTGTCTAGCTTAATGTTGGATCTACACGACCCAGTCTTGCCTAGTCTCTGTCTCCTTCAAGGTAGATAATAATGCCTGTCAGCCTCCATTGTGGGAAACCCCAGACCATGGCAGAAGGGAAGAGAGGTGTCACTCATGTTCTGGGCAGACCCCAGCCTGCTCCCAGATAATACTTAAGTATTACTTCTGGATTCTCAGCCCTTCTTTCTCCTTCATGGTTCCTTCCTATAGAGATAAGCCAGCTCTCTAGACCCTGGAGCAGGGAAGCTGATATGTGAGCATAATTCAATCTTCTCCATTCTTTGGCCAGGGAAGCCTTTCTTCATACTTTGCTCTCCTCTGCACGTCTCTCAGTGGGGTCAGCTTCCAGGCCTCAGTTTGATATTAGAGCCGGTTGCAGGCTCCTCCACCCTCAAGCTGGAGAGAGGAGACAGGGCCAATTCTCAGGCTCACACAGCCCCAGGCTCCTGACACAGTGGGTTCTTTCTTAGTGTCTTAGAAAGAATTCAGAAAGAAAACACCAGCCTCCCGTGAGTCAGAGTCAGCCCTGCCGGAAGGCCTTTGCAAGGGGGCAGGCAGGCTGGAGGGAGCCGAGAACCCCAGCAGCCCAGGCTCTAGTTTTGTTTTTCTTTGTCTTTGGCAGTGCTGGGATAGAACCTAGGGCCTGGAGCATGCTGGGCAAGTACACCCCACACTGAGCTGTACCCCAGGCAAGTCAGTATGGGGGCAGATTAGCCTGAAGGTGCTTCCCAGCATGCCTGTGGGTTAGGGGCATGACTCTAACTGGGTTCTTGGCTTTAAGAAGAAACCCACGCAGCAGCCTTGGGGTGTAGGGAAAGTCCTAACTGGGGGATGCTCAGAGCATCACACCTTCAGCACTGTTCACAGTAGCCCATTTTTCCTGGCCCCTACCAGAGTGCAGGGTCCAGGAAGCTCATGCAGCCAACGGTGTCTTAACAGTCTTAACCCTTTTGATAATCAGATGTGGTGAAACATGAATCTGATTGTGGCACTAGGAAAGTGGAGGCTGAAGGATTGATTACAAGCTGAAGGTCCTTCTCAGATACGTAGTATGGACATACAGATATGCAGCCTGGGCTACAAGAGACCCTGATTTAAACAAACAAACAAACAAACAAACAAATAACACCAAGTACAAGACTGAAGAACCAGGGACCCATGAGACTTATTGGGAGTTGCACAGCACTGAACAAGCAAGAAAATAACCTGGATGAGAGCCTGGGCTAACACAGAGCTGCCTCAGTCTGAGACTTTGAATGAAGGATGGAGAATAAACCAGGTGAAAAGATATGTCCACTAGGTGGCCAGAGTCCTGTCCTATACCCCCAGATTCCCTGTAGGGTTTCATGAAGACAGGAGCACTGTCTCCAGCCCAGAGCTAAGTCTAGACCAGGCAAGGAAAGAAGGCTAGGTAGGCTTCAGCCATGCCTATGGATAGAGGGCCAGCCTGCAATGTCCACAGGCCTCACTAATCCCACAGGCCTGGGTTGGCTGCCAAGTGGGGCTTAAGTGCCTCATTCTAACCCAAGCCAGGGAAAGGGATTAAACTTGATGGACCAATGCTAGGCAAGGTACTAATTGATCTGTTCTCCTGCCTCCCTCCCCTTGGGGGTTGCTCCCCCAGCCAGCTGTAGAAACCCTGCCCCTCTCCTCCCAGCACCCACCCAGCCGCAGCACAGATGGAGCCATCCCGATGCTAACAACCACTTCCTGCAGGCCAGTGCCGTCCGGGACACAGAATGTTCAATGTGGCACTCAAGGCTCTTGGCATTCTGACTTGAACTCAATATCCCTTCCTCCATTTTCCTTCAGTGCCTCACATGAGCCCTTTAATGTGCACCTTCTTCAGACATATCAGGCCCTTCATTTTCCCCTGGGATCTCCAAGGGATGAGATGATCGCCCTTACTTCCTTAGGCTGGCCATTGTATTATAACTCCTTCTATACAAATTCCATCCTATAACACCCTCATGACATCTCAGATCTGGTGTGTATGGAACAACAGGAGTGACTCTAAAGAAAACAAGGAACTCCACAAACCAAAATGAAGATCTCAGCTCTGAGGGTCGTGAACTGGAAGTGACCAAGGTTATACAACCCCAGAGGCTTCCTGGAGGAGGTGAGAGCTGAGCAAGATTGAATGTCATTCTAAACAGAGAGAGTAGCACAGGAGAAGCCACTAAGTGAGAGGCAGCAGGGCAAAGCCAAATTGAAATTCATGATAGCTTCTGTTTTTTGTTTGTTTGTTTCTCCTTTTCTTTTCAGGCAGAATCTCACTGTATAGCTCAGGCTTTCCTAGACCTCCCTATGTAGACCAGGTTGGAACTCACAGAGACCTACCTGCTTCTGCCTCCTGAGCACTGGGGTTAAAGGTCTGTGCCACAACACCTGGCTTTTCCTTTTGCTATCTGAGTCTGTGTGCATGATCTCTCTGGCTTCCAGCAATAGTTTTGGTTTTTTATTCTTCATTTGTAAGTGATGTACCCTGGGCCAGCAGAGTGTGCCTGGGTACTTGGAGTCTTTCCTGTGTCCTGGCATCCCAGCCCTTCATCAAGTGACCTCTGTTGCCTTCTGCCAAGAGCCTGGGCCAATATTTAGAGGCCTGGGAAAGAGGAGATGGGGGTTGTCCTTGCCCCAAGCTGGAAGCAATGGAAACATTTTGGGAGGGTTATCCTGGCAGGGCCAAGGTTCCTAGCTTGTGTGTCTTGCCTGAACAGCAAGGCTGGTGCCTTGGCTTGGGTCATCTAGCCATGATGAACTGGCAAGAAATCAAATGTAACTTTCTCACCCTATCTAGAGCATGACCTTTGTCAGGTAGCTATTGGGACAGAGGACCTGGATACAAGCCTCTGGGAGGCTGGGTAGATCCCAAGGCCCCTGTGGGGACTCCCCACAAATGTCCCTGTGTACAAGGCTGAGACGTTTGATTGTAAGCTCCATGATAGGCCAGAGAAAGACAAGCAGAGTGGGAATGTTTGTGGTCCTTTGCTTCAATCCTTTTTTTTTTTTCTTCAGACATGGACTCATGTATTTCTGGCTGACTTCTGTAAGCACAAGGCTATTGTGTAATTCAAATGCTGATTTTTGTACCCTCAATATCTGGTTGCAATCCTTGTTCTGAGAATCTTCTCTCTCAATGTTGTGTAAACACTGTTCCCCAATTGTCCCCTGATAGGCCAATAAAGCAGCTTACAGCTAGTTGCTGAGCAGGGAAAAGAATAGGGCTGGATTCCATGCCATCCAGGAGAGAAGTTAGAAGAGGAAGCAGAGGACTGAGCCATGGGGGAGGTTCAAGAGACATCAAGAGAAGGAGCTGGAACAGGAAGCTACAAAGTGCAAGTATGTCTAGGATGTATGCTGAAAGGAAGCCACATTAGCTTGGAGGGTTAAGAATAGAGTTAATACTGCCCAGGACTGTGTTCTGAAGCTTATTATTAAACAAATATAAAAGAGTCCCAGTTAAGAGAGAAACTGAGAAACAAATACAGCTTTTATAAAAATAACATTAATAGGCCTCAAACTCAGTACACAGTTAAGAATGACCTTGAACTTCTGACCCTCCTGCCTCTAACTCCCAAGTGCCAGTGTGGACCACCATGCCTGGCTTTTGTGATGAGGCTGAGGATCAAACCAAGGGCCTCCATGAGCCATACTACTTTCTGGGCTGTATCAATCCCACCTTTTACCAAGCCTTGGTTTCCTTCTGCACCAGGTCCCTGAAGATCATAATGCCCTGGGGTGGGGATGGGCACACTGAAGAGTCTGACAGGCAGCACAACTGGGTGGAGGAAAATGGGGGGCGGGGGAGCATGCTGTTGCCAACTACTATGGAGATACAAAGACCTTCCCCAGGCCTGAGTAAACAGGGAGACTTGATCCCCACTTGAAGGCAGGAGGGAAATGGGGCTCACTGAGCACAAAGTCTCTCTCCTTCAGGCCCGAGTAGCTATGCCATTGAAGCTGTAGGCTGGACCTTTCCCAGGTGGAAGAGGGTGCAGAGAATGCCCTCTGTAGTCAAGTCTCAGTGGCAAATGGGAAGGTATGGTACCGAGAGTTTGATGTCTGGAGCCTGCTATGGCCTTGGATGTCAGCCTCATTCACCAGTGCCCAGCCTCAGACTCTGAACAGCCCTTGGAACCTGCCCATCAGCTAAAGGGCGATCTTACATCACACTTCTCCTGGAACCCAGCACTATTGGGATCTTAACTACCTTTAAAAGAACAGAAACAGGAGAAGGCTGGCCAGGCCCCAATTCCCTCTGACCACCAAAAAATCCACCCCAAAGATCTAGGCTCTTTAGATGCAGTTCCCCACAGAGAATGAGTACAGTGTCCTGTGGCAGAAATTGTCCCTACCTCTTCCAGGGATACCAGGCAAATGGAATTTCAGATGCCCGAGGAAGAAGCCTTCAGCCAAAGATGGCCCCAAGTGTTTCTTTTGTTAGGAAAGTTTCTATTTGGTATCAGAAAAATCCAGGGGGATTAAGAATCCTTTATTTTCATTTCCTTTCATGCTTAATCTGACTGCTATATCCACCCAGCCTATGAGTTTCACCCCACCCCCAGAGAAAAATCCCCAAACTATCTTAGGAGCACCCACGTTTGAAGCCCAGGTACACGTCTTCAAAAGGCCCCAAATGCCAGCTGGGGGTGTGGCTCAGTGGTAGACTCTTCACTCAGCATGGATGAACTCCGCCACATCACATTTCCTTGTCTGAAACATCGAAGGTCCAGAGAGCAGAAGGCTTTGTTGTATGCCATACAATCAGGGGTGCCCACAGTGCTCACTGCAGTCTATTGCTCCTTGGCATCCTCAGCTTACCTTTCCAGAAAGGGCAGCTGAGGCCCTGGGCTGGAAGGGAATCCCTGGGGTGCTCAGAAAGTGTGACTCGGACTAATATAAGCCTTTACTGTTCCTAACCCGAAGCATCTGCCTGACCAGCCACAGTTCTCCGAAACCTGAATAAGGCATGTGGGGTTCAGAAAGGTGGCTGTGCTGTGACCCTCAGGACTTCTCCCTGCCTTGGTACCCAGCCGGGCATGTTTTCTTTTTCCTTGAACCTCAGTTTTCTCATCTGTGAGATGGGCAGATGGTAAGTCCATCTCAGGGAAGCGGTAAGGAGACGTGAAGACAACCTATTGGTGATGGCTCTTAAAAACCTAGCCTCTTAGCAACTAGCAGCCATCTTCCATCCCTGACCTTTGCCAGTCCCATCGTCCCTGTCACCTGTGCTGGCTGCAGAAACCTATCTGGATACTCAGGCTATGAGGAGGCTATGGTGGAAGCTATGGTGCTATGCTGCCATTCCTAAAAGCAAGCAGGTATAGACCTGGAACAGGGAACCCAGAGCGCTCAAGTCTTTCTTACATCCACCCGGAGTGGCTCTGCCTTCCCTGCCCAGTGCCTGGGAGCTGGGCATCTCCTTCAGACCAGAAGCCCTTAGTGTTTCTGACCTCCCCCAAACAGCACCTATCTAGTGTAACTGACAGTCACTGATGGACTCTGCTAGCCTTCAGTGGGGACCATGCTCCTCCAACCATTCCACACAGGTGGCATCGTGTCCCCGGAGTGCTATCCCTGCCATGCAGACTCTACTCTGAACCCCACAGCAGAGAGAGAAGGGTTCCACCAAGGTCCACACGGTCTGTGGCAAGTCTGTGACCTGGACTTATGCAGCACAGCTGTCTGGATCCTAAGTCACCAGCTCTGCTGCTTTTCAGCCCTGGGCACCGGCCTGGCACATAGTAGATGCTTGGCAAAGAGCTGTCACTTTGTTCTGTGTGGTGTATACGCATGTATATATGTGGTCATGTACATGAGCCTGTGCCTGCATGTGCGCACAGCCACTAGCTGTGGGTCAGAGGTCAAGGCTGGATGTTTTCTCCAACCATTCTCATTATTTTCTGAGACAGGGTCTCTCACTGAACCAGGAGCTCACCAATTTGGCTATCGGCTGACTGACAAGCAAGCCCCAAGAGCCTCCTCTCTCTGCCTCCCAAGTACTGGGATTGCAACCGTGCACTTCCTGGCATTTTCATGGGAGCTGTGGGCTTCATGGTCCTGCACTGTGCTAACAGGTCTCCCCAGTCCCACTCCTGGCTGTCTCTGGCTGCTTTCCTGAGGAAGCAGCTACTTATTCCAGGTCAGGACAGGACCATATCAGTCTCCCAACCAGAACAGCACCTGGTAAATCAAATCTTGTCCCCATCTGAAACAAGAGAATGCTCCCCAGGTGCACATGAACTTTTTCAAATAGTTAAAAACTACACCCCAACCCCAAGCCTTCCTGCAGCTTCTGCAAAGCTCGGGGTGAGAGCCAATGAGAGAGTCCTTACGAGGCTTAGCACACATCCGTGAGTTCAAATCCTGCTCTTGTCACTTGCTGTGTGATTTTTTTGCCTAGGTATCGCTACCTCTCTGGATGTCATCATCCTCAGCTAGGGAAGGAAGAGTTTTTAAACATGAAGTTGCAAGAAATCTGTTAGGATTAAATGAGATATCTAGGGACCTTGTGACCTGTTGGCAAGGGTTCGGGTCAAAACTGCGGCTATCAGTCAGTGCAGCAAACTCTGTTTGTATCGAGTGCTGACTATGATCAATTAAAGCAGGGGAGACCGAACTGTGCATAGAATGGCGGAGAGGAGACTTCCATAACATGACATACACCTCAGAAGGAAGAGGCTGCTGAGCCTGGCCTCCTGTTCAGTTGACAGAGTAGTTTCCTCCAGCTAGTTTGAGGAATGAACTGAGGATGAGGAACGCTACAGTGTAAAATAATACTGTTTTTAAAGATTAAAAATCTGGGCATATCCATTGTAATAGGGGATGGTTCCAAGCTGGTAAAAACAAAGAGCCAGTAGGATCACGGTGCCCGCCTTGCCTAAGGGGAGTATGGAACAGAGCCGGCTGGTTGGTAAACATTGGCAGAGGTGAGGCTGGGCATGCACGTCTAGTGGCCTGGCCTTCTCACTTTAGCTGTTTACCCAGGAGAAATGTGTACTTACTGGCACCCAAAGATCTGTTCAGGAATGTGTGGTGCAGTGTGGACTAATCACTAAGTTGGAAAAAAAAAAAAAGTGAGTTCAACAGCAGGAGCAATGAGTAAATAGTGGGCTGGAGAGATGGCTCAGCAAGTGAGAGCACTAGCTGCTCTTCCCGAGGACCAGGATTCAGTTCCCAGCACCCACATGGTCGCTCACAGTTCCAGTTCCAGGAGGATCTGTATACTCGTTCCAGGGGATCCAGTGCCCTCTTCTGGCCTCTTCGGGTACTGCATACATGTGGTTCGTAGACATACATGCAGGCAAATGCTCATACTCATTAAATAAATAAGCATCTAAATAAAAAACAAAGAAACGAGTAAATAGATGTGTGAGGTTAACGCAGGGAATGGCAGAAGGCCATGGAAGTGAAAGCCTGGCAAGGTCTAGGGCTGGAGCTCACAGTGCAGCAGGCACACGTCCCATTTCCATGCTCCTAACAAGCTTGAGAACTGCTTTGTCTAGGCTCCTGAGCTGAAGGCCATAGCTGGGCCCTGAGCTCCGTCCAGCTTAATGATGAGAATGGAGGCCAAGCATGTGTTGCAGGGCTACCGAACTGTGTCTGTGCCTACTCTGCTCTACATTTTTGGGGGACTGTTAAAAATGCACGAGGCCCCCCACATGTCATCCTTTAAAACATTGGCTGAGTTGTCTATGCTATGGCCAGAGCCCCCTTAATGTGACTGATCTAGTCTGAAAAGTTGGCTGAGAACAAAAGTATGTGCTTTTTGCCAGAAAGCAAGGCAAAGGGAGCAGAGAAGAGCAATAGGAAGCTGTGTCTGGGGTGTGGCAGGCCTGGGGGCACAGCTGGACTGTGGGTGTGGCTTGCCAGACAAAGAAAATCATGTGCTCAGCCCTGAGAGAGAGTTGGGGGTGGGGGTGGGGTGGGGTGAGAAGGGTGAGTGGGATGCTCAGAGCTCAGCCAAGAGGCCCTAGAGCAGAGGTTCTCAACCCGTGAGTCACAACCCCATTGGGGTTGCCTAAGACCATCAGAAAAATAAAGACTTCAGCCTACGAGGCAACAGGCTTGCCAGGTCTCAGCTACTACCGATTGGCTATACCTCCAGGTCCCCTGCATGAACAGAAAGCTTTGATATTTGGGACACAGGGAATAGACTTTCTAGACGATGTTTTCTGCCTGGCTGGCTCCAAGCCAGTCCTGGCTCAGGGAAAGCCAGACTACCCAGAGCGAGGGCAGTGCCGGACACCACGGAGCTCCTACAATTCTGAACTTAACCTACCTTACCTCTAGCAGCAGCCAAGACATTGTGAACCAGCTCTTCCATGGTGCCCAGCTGGTACTCATGGTCCCAGCCTCCTTCTAGGGGGCAGGCAGTTATGTAACACTGAAGGAATGAGCAAAAGAAACTCATTCTAAGTACTACAATTTCATTTTCAGACTTCATTTAATCATAGGGAAAAACTAAATCTTCCTAATAGCTGAACAGCTTTTGTTGTAAGGAGACAGTGGTCTGAGGCCAGCCATCTCTAGGACAACTTCTCCATCTTGCTGGAGTTGTCGAACAAGTTCATGTTCCCAAGCCCAGGAATGAATTCCTATCCCACTTCTACAAATATTTTTTGTCAGCTGGTGAAGAATATAGAAATTGCTGTTATTTAAAATAAGATACATAAGTTATAAAAATATTTAACCAATTATTATGGCCTAATTAACTATGTGCAGCTGACCTGCTCCTTTTCCCCTCCCCCCATTACTCTGAGCTCCAGACCAAATGTCTAGGAGGATGAATTAAGGGCCTTGAGGCCAGGTGTCCTGGATCAGGCCCAGTCTCCAACAGATACTCCCTTGCTTAACCATAATGTCAAGATACAATTGGATAACACTACAGCTCACCCCAACAACCCCCTTGCTTTAAAAATGTTGTACAGTTTCTCTTCAGGAACGCAGTTCAGATCCCTATCTGGTCGCCTCCCTGAGCTCAGAAAATAAAGCTTTCATTTTAAGCTTCTGTATCTAAAGTGAGTTTTTCTCAGCTTCTACCCCGAGCCCAAAAGCACAGTGTCCCTGCTCCTGCAGCAGGGAGATCTAGGCAGAGGCCATCCTGGCGTCCACCCCCATAGGGTCCCTCCTCTCTGCAGTTTGCATAACTTTAAGACAGAAGGCTTACCACCTCTCGTTGTGGGCCTTGATGTTGCTTTCCACAGTGGGTTTTCCCCAGAGCATTGCACAGCTGCCATGACCCAGCGTTAGGAGTTAGGCACACCTTGGCTTGAGGGTTATGCTGGATAGTTTCATGTGTACTTGACACAAACTAGAGTCATTGAAAAGGAGGGACACTCAGTTGAGAAAATGCCTCCATAAGATCCAGCTGTAGGCAAGCCTGTAGTGCATTTTCTTAATCAGTGATTGGTTGGGGGAGGGCCCAGCCCATTGTGGGTGGTGCCATCCCTGGGCTGGAGGTTCTGGGATCTATATGAAAGCAAGCTGAGTACACCATAGGGAGCAAGCCAGTAAGAAGTACCCTTCCTTTGCCTCTGCATCAGTTCCTGCTTCCAGGTTCCTGTCTTACTTGAGTTCCTGTTTTCACTGCTTTTAAAGGTGAACAATTTGGAATTGGGAGTGAAATAAATCCTTTCCTCAAGTTGCTTTTGGTCATTGTTTTTTTTTTTTTTTTATTGTGGTAATAGTAATGCTCACTAGGACAAGGAGTACTCTGTCTTCTTTAGCTCCTGAGTTGTCAGGAGTAGGAGGTATATCCGGAAGTGTGGCCATCTGTGCAACCCTTTTTTGCCAGTGCTGACCCCAGAGCAAGCATGTTAGTTGCTGTGGTTCCTGCCTAGAACATCATCATGCTAACTCAACCACTTCCCTCCTCTGTTTCAACCTCTCAGCCCCTCAGAATCTTCCTGCGAAGACATGGGGAGACTCACTGTGCCTGCTTCACAGGGTCACAAGGCTCAAAAAATCTTGTACACGGAAATTATTTCCCGGCATCCCACGTATTACCAGTGTTCTGTGGCCTGGGTCAGAAGAGGGAAGGGTCTAGGCTCCTTCTGTGGATGTGTGACCCTGGACAGTTCACTTAACCTCTCTGGACTCTTGACTTCTTGGAGTGAGGACATAACAGGAGCTCTGTAACCGGGTCCTTTCCACTGTTTAGTGTCTTCCTCATGGCCCCTCAATGAAGAAGTTGGGGACCTTGTAGAGCTGTCACCTCAGACTTAGGCCCCAGGTGACAGAGTGAGAAGGCACTGAGCTCAACACATGCTGAGAATAGGAAGCAACTCCAGAGTCCAGGACAGAGAGGCTGGTTGCAGCGAGGAGACCAGGAGAGTTTCGTGGAGGAGGCAGGACTTTCACTCATATTGGAGAGGGGCTGTGCGGGCTGGGTGTCAGAGGCTTCCGGGGGTACAAGCACCCCAGTCACCCCAAAGAAAGCCTGTAGCTATTTGGCAACATCTCAGCTCCACAGTGGATACCCTTCTGGTATTTGAGGGAGGATATGTAAGTGACAGCTAGGGACAGGGAGTTCAATGGTAGAGCACTTGAGTGCCTGGGTTCTGTCTCCAGCAACAACAAATTAAAAAAAAATTCCTAGTGGAGTTAGAGAGCAGATAGACCCAGCCAAAAGGGAGTAGGAGCCAAGTGAGTGGGTGGGGAGTGGGAGGCATGGTCACCAGTGAAAAGGGGGTCCAGCTGTGAGCAGACACTGGGCTGATTGCCATGCTGAGTTCTTTCCTGCACAGTCAGCATTTCTTTCTGTAGATGCTTGTTGATCTGTGACAGCTCAGATTCTCCTCCTCTTTGTCTAGGTCATGGGCCCCTTGAGGCCTGGCCATGGTTGCTCAGGCCACCCTGAATGGGCTTTACACACTACAAGCACTTCAGACACTTGTGGCCATTCAAAAATATCTCATGGGCAAGGCTCTGTCCTGAGTATGGAGGTTAAAAAATCAAGCCCATAGCATCTTTATGGGAAAGGAGAATGGGAGGGTGATTGGCAATTTAGGCCAAGGCCCAAAAGGATGCCATGCTAGGGGCTTCGTATGAATGCCAGTCTTAGAGACAAGGTGGAGGCATCATTGGGTAGTCTGGAAGCTGCTGGGTGGTAGGCAGCCATAAAGCACTCCAGTGAGATTGAGTGTGCGGTGTTGGGCTGGTCTTCAGAAGGCAGGAAAGACATAGCAACGGGCCCTTGGGTCTAGAGTAAACACCATGTCTTCAGCGGAAGGGATTGGATTAATCAGAGAAATGCCCAGTAGAGGTGCATGATGTTTCCAGGGACGAGGAGACTTGACTTCACTGTGAGCCAGAGAAGGACTTTATTTCCCTCACTCTGGAGTCTCCAGGAGCCATGTGACAAGCAAAGCCCAAAGAACTGTCAACTTGTGCCTGGAAGGAGATACCCAAGAAAGCAAATCAGGCTCCAGGCTGTGGAGAACTAAGGAGTCCCACTCTGTCCTAACTGATATGAGGTGAACAGAATTTCAGTTTGTGTTGTTGGTGTTGTGCATTGCTGTGATGTGCTTCTGAGCCATTGTCATCTCCATTATCAGATCGTTACTGTACCTCCATTACCCCCCACTCCCTCGAGCACACATTCTAGGTATGCCTTGGTGTGCACATCTCTTCAGCCTCCTTGTATCATGGCTGGTGGGTGCTTTATCCTGCCGCTGTTCATCCGAAGTTATTAAAGAGTTCTGGTAATAGGCCAAGCAGGCTGTGGTGGTGCATGCCTGTGATCCCAGCTTTGGGGAGCTGAAGGTTGGTATGGACTACAGTGTGACCCTGTCTGGGGAAAAAAAAAAGTTCTCTTGTCACACACAAATGCATCAGAGTGTGTGTGTCTGTGTGCATTTCATCATTTTGTCATTTGTTACAAGTACTTGCTTGGGGCTGGAGAGAAAGCTCAGTGGTTAAGAGCTCTTGCTGATCCAGAAGAGAACCCAGTTCAGTGTCCAGCACCCACATGGTGGCTCACAACCATCTGTAACTACAGTTTCAGGGGATCTAATACCCTCTTCTGACCTCCACAGGCTCCAGGGACACACATACGTAGCCATGAACACAGAAAACAAAAACAAAAAAACTCTCATGCACATAAAAAAGTAAATCTAAAATAATTTTTAAATCTTTTTAAAAGAGTATTTTCTTATCCCTTTTGGTTTATTCTCTCTCTTTCTCTCTGGCCCTCAGCCCCAGACAATCTGTAGCCCAGGCTGGCTTAGGACTCACAATGAATGTCTTCCAGACTGACCTTTAACTTGTATCAGTCCTCCTGCCTCAGTGTGACGAGTGAAGGGTCACATTTCTCTGTTCTTGTCTATGTCTGCTTCATATTTAACAAGGGGCTGCCACTCACTGTTAATCCTGTGTCCAGTGCCAGGGGTAAATTGCAGTAGCTCCTTGGAGGTTCAGTCCAGTTGTGAGACCGGCAGCTGGCTGAAGTGATCTGTGAATGGTTGACTGATTAGACCACGTTGTTGCCAAATGCAGGCTGGGTGGAGCCTTCCCAGGAAAGAATAAGGCTAGAGAACTTAATAGACCGTATCTATAATCATCTGGGCAATGGTGCCACACGCCTTTAATCCCAGTACTCAGGAGGCTGAGGCTGGTGGATCTCTGAATTCAAGGCCAGCCTAGTCTTACAGATAGAGTTCCAGGAAAGCCAAGGCTATACAGGGAGACCCTGTCTCCAAAAACCAAAACCAACCAACCAACCAACCAACCAACCAACAAAACTAACAAACAAACAAGCAAAAACAAACTAAGTACCTTAAGACTACCTCCCTTTGGGGCCTCTACAGTTTATATGTATGTATGGAGTTTATTCTCTGCTTAGAAGAGAGAAAGGGGACTTTCTCCTCTCTGTCTGGGGTACTCTGCTGTGCTCAGTCTACTTAAGGGTCTTTGGTTCATGTGTTGAGGAGGGATAGAGCAGACAGGAAAAATTGGGGGGGGGCAGGGATTAGGGTCAGAGAGAGATCCAGGGCTTGTTGTGGCCCCAACAAGGGTGTGTGTTCTTGAGGCCCTGGCACAGTTGGGACACTCCTATCTCTAGACAGGCATGGAGTGGAACTCTACTCCAAGCAGGAATGTTTGATCCTGGCTGTGTTTCATTGGCCATATCCATGGATTTGCTGGGAGGGAACAGATTGCCTCAGACTTCTTCAAAGAGGCTTTGCACTGTGATGTAGAAGCATAGCTCCCATCCCTCCACCTGCAGTCCTCAGACTGTGTGGGGCACCCTTGTCTTGGCTTCTGTGGCCAGTAGTGGTCTGAGGTCCCAAAGGGGGACCCATCCCTTTTTGGAAGATTTACTGAAAGTTCTCTTGGACCCCTTTACACTGTTGGGTGGGAGGGCCAGAGAAGGCCCCCAGGAATGTGCCACTAACCCCTTGGCTCTGTTTGGAATTTCACAGTGACATTCAGAAGTCACTAAACTTAGCACCAGGACCTGTGGCCTCTGGGTAGCCCAGGCATGCCAGGGGCTGGGCATGAATCATGGTGAGCTAACAGAAAAGATGTCACAGGCTTGTGGGGCACTAAAGACCTATCACATCCTATCAGCAAGCAAGGTCTGGAGAGGCAGTCCTGAACACTGGGACTTATGGAGTGTCCTGTTCTGTTCCCGAGACTCTAGAGAAGTAGTCTTATGCTGAAAGGTCTTAGGGTAGAGTGATGTATTTGGCTGGTCACTTATTCCACAGATATTTATTGAGCATCTGCTAAGTATTAGGCACCAAGTTCTTTGGGACACAGCCTCTGGAGTTTAGACCCCTCTTGGTTGACAGAAAGGCTGTGTAGGAGCTAATAGATGGAACCCCAATTGGATGAAAGCAGGAGGTCTTCCTAGAACAGGTGGTGCCTGCTGAAGGCTTAAAAGGAAAGTGGGAGAGCCCATTTTAGGAGAGGGAGGAAGGTGTGACGTACAGCCAGGCCAAAGGTACTCTGAGAAAAGTGGAGACATTACCCAATGTCCAGTAGAGCTGCTTTCCTGACTATGGTGGTGCCATTTTGACATTTTGCTTGGTTCTTAGAGACTAAGTTACTTAGAAGTAAGAGGCCATCTTTGGGGGTTGGACAGATTTGTGCTAGGATCCCATCTGACTCTTCTGGATGTGTGACACTGGCAAGCCAAAGCACCTCTCTGATTCTTTATTTTCTCTTCTGTAGAATGGACATAATTAGGTCTTGCTGGGGTGGTGAAGAGCAGAAAAGCAGGTTACTGTATAAACAGCTGGCTGCAGTGCCTCCGACCAAGCAGTGCCATTGCTAAAAGAGTGAGTCCCACCAGGCCTATAGCCTGTCCCTTACCATCTGCGAGCATGGGCTCCTCTCCAGCATCTCCATCCAGAGACTAGTCTGATATTGCAATGCACCTGTTGGGCCAGGAGGCTTTGGTACGGTCCCTGGTTTGTAGCTGGGGAGGTGGCAAGGGTGGGGTGGCTTGGGTGCCAAGATGGAATAAATCATCTTGCCCTGTCCCGCTCCCTAGAGGACAAAGAGAAGGTCATGCCATTGAGAGGAGCAGCTGTCAGTGACCGGGCCCAAGTGCTGGCCCGATGCTCTCTGATCTATGTGGGTGTGGTCTTGCTGCCTGCCAGCTCTGTGAGGGACAGGGCTGGCTCTCTGTGCTCACCTACTGAGAACTGGCCCACACCACTTTCCCTCATTGCCAGTCCATCCCATGAGCTGGCAGTCTGGAATCCATGCTCCTACAGACCCTCTGCTGCCCACTTGATACTCTCCTTTTGGGGGATGGAGGGGGGGGCCTCCACATGCCTGGCCTCCTCCTCTGTCACCAGGCTCCAGAAGCCCTGCCTGAGATTCGTCACACATTCCCCTGAGCCACTGCATTTTTATTTTTAGGATTTATTGAGCACTTCCATGTGGCCCAGGGTCGTCTCAAGTGTCCTCCTCTCCAGGCAACCTGGGTGGTTGATGTCTCTTGGGACTGTGGAAAGGGAGCTAGGCATGTGAAGTGGCTGTCCGAGGCCACAGGGCTAGAAAGGGTGGGTTAGGAATGGAATCTGCCCCTTGGCTCAAAAGCTCCCTGAAGTCAGGAACGGTTCAGATCTGCCAGGCCCCTGTCTGGCAAAGGAAGAAACAGCTGGGTGGAAAGACAGTCACCAGCCAGTAAGAGGCAGAGCCCAGGTTTGACCCACACCTGTAAACTGAGTCTCCAGGGGAATCAGTCCAGCTGTCTTTAGGCCCAGACAAATCTTGGCGTGGGAAGGAACCTTGTGGGTGTCCTGATCTGGTTATCAGAGATGTTGTTGACCAGGCTGCCAAGAGGCTACTTACAAGCAAGCCCAAATGGTCCCATCCACCTTCTCTGTTCACCGCTGACTGGCACTAACCAGCCAATCACAGCCCACTCTCCCTGGCCACAGGAATCTACATAATCTAAATCGGGCTCACTGGTCCCAACAGTGTTTTGTTTTTTGTTTTTTGTTTTTTTTAACCTGGGACTTGAAGCCTGAGTTCTGAGACCAAAAATGGGAAACTCAGGCCAGAGGTAAAAATGCTTCCATTTTGAAAATGCAGTGAAAACAACAACTGCCTCCATTAAGGTTGCTGGCAGCATGTTTGGAACCCTAATGACTGAGAGGCAGAGGCAGGGGGAAGAATTCGAGGACAGCCTGGGCTATACAGCGAGAACCTGCTTTAGAGAAGAAGAAAATAGCATTCACTTTTAATTCTCAGTAAATCTGACCACCAACAGTTTACTGAGCGAACACTTAAACACTTTTCTTATATGGTAAGAGGAAAAAAAAAATGATCACAGGCATTGCTTTGTTACTCAGTGAGGCCATAATTAGGATTTTGTGATTTTCTGCCTTCCCCACAAGACTCTAAGATGTCTGCCTTGGCTCCATTTGTCATATTCAAAGAAAGACGCAAGGGAGGAAGGCTTAGGCCAGTTTTGTTTGTCTTTGTTTTTAATATAATTTTTAAACGTTTATTTATTTTATTCTGCGTATAAGTGTTTTGCATACATATGTGAATGTTTGTGCCTGGAGCCCCTGGAGGTCAAAAGAGGGCACTGGGTCCCCTGGAATTGGTTATGGATGGTCATTAGTCACCATGTAGGTACTGGGAACTGAAACTCAGATCCTCTGCAAGAGCAACAAGTACTCTTAACCACAGAGCCATCTTTTTCACTTTCTTTTTTGATCATAAAAAACAAAACAAAACAAACAAACAAACAAAAACTCACTAGAACTCACAGCACATGTCTAGTTGTAGTTTCTTGACCCAGTCCTTGTCTCCTGGCTGCTACAGAGGAGAAGGGATGTTGGGGGCATGAGCTTATGACAGGATGCATGGGTGCCTTATTTCAGATTGACCCTTAACTTGCTCTTCATTCTAGGGTGCCTTAAACCCTGTGTGGGGCTTAGGTGGACAGACAGATTAGCAGAATAGCCCAGGATGTTGTTGGATCCTGGGCAGGTGGCCTACATCCAGGACAGTGGCTGCTTGGGATTCTGTGCCCATCAGGGATCCTAGTTTGGTCCACCTGATATGCCTACCATGGCAACAGAAGATGGCCCAGTAGTCTAGGCTCCAGGTCCTGATGACATGACAATCTCAGAGGATAGTGTTCTATTGCTGTGAAGAGACACCATGATCACAGCAACTCTTATTTTAAAAAAGCATTTAATTGGGGTTGGCTTATAGTTTCAAAGGTTTCATCTATTATCATCAGGGTAGGAAGCATGCCAGCATGCAGGCAGACATGGCATTAAAGAAGGAGCTGAGAGTGCTACATCTAGATCCACAGACAGGACACAGAGAGAGACTCTGAACTTGGCTTGGATTTTTTAAAACCTCAAAGCCCACCTCCAGTGACACACTTCCTCCAACAAGGCCACACCAACTAATCCCTTCAAACAATGCCGCTCCCTGGTGCTCAAGTATTCCAATGTATGAGCCCATGCGGGCCATTGTCGTTCAAATTATAACAATGTGAAAGGTGGCAGCTGAGGCTTCCTGATGATAGAGGACTCATTGTGTTGGGTGGCAGAGCACAGCAGTGACTTTTAGGGACCCAGAGGCTACCCTGGGAGAGGGCAGGAGACAAGTATATCTGCTTGGTTTGGTGAGACTGTGTGGCCCCAGTACAGGAGAGCTGGCTCCATGCTTGTGAAGGTAAACTCTAGAATTTGACAGATAAAGTTCTGGCCAAAAACTGCTCCCCTCTCTGTTGATTCAAGATTATGTGACATCACATTGTAATGTGCCTGGTATTGTGTCTGGAATGGGAGAAATGTACAAGTAATAGTTTTGTTTTTGTTTTGTTTGTTTTACATCCCTACTGCAGTTTTCCCTCCCTCTTCTCCTCCCATTCCTCCTCCCCATCTCCCCCCCTCCAATCCACTCCTCCTCCATTTCTCTTCAGAAAAGGGCATACCTCCCATGGATATCAACCAGTCATGTCTTACCAGTCTGCAGTAAGACAGGGCACCTTGCCAGGTGGTGGTGGCACACACTTAATCCCAGCACTCGGGAGGCAGAGGCAGGTGGATCTCTGTGAGTTTGAGGCCAGCCTAGTTTACAAAGCGAATTCCAGAACTACACGAGAAACCCTTGTCTGGAAAAACCATAGACACACAGACAGACAGACAGACTGACTGAGAACCTCCTCTCCTAGTAAGGCTGGGCTAGGTGATCAAGGATATCAATAGTTTTATGTTAAATTCTGCATTTATCATTTTCTTTGCGTATGGATGTGCACACGGTGCATGCCTGAAGGGCAGAGGACAACTTTCAGGGGTCAATTCTCCCCTTCCACAGTGTGGAACTTGGGGATTAAACTCAGGTCACAAGGTTTGGTGGCAAGCTCCTTTACTGTCTGAGCCATTCATGGGGGTGGGGGGGACCCCATCCTTTCATTTTTGTTCATTTTAAAAACGTGCATCAAGAAAACAAAACACAAGAGGCAAAGACTGAAGTGATCCTGCCACAGGCAGCTTAGCTGAATGTTACCTCCTAAACTGCCAATACACGTAGCTCCACAGAGCCAACTGACTGTTCACCAGCTCCAAACCCTCATTGCAAGAGTGTTTTGATGACCAAGTGTATATCGGGCCATTTTCAATAAGATAGTCATTTAACGTCATTGTCATCTCAGGAAATGTTAGCAAAAAAAATAAATGAATAAAAGAAAGAGAAAACAACAAAAAGAACCAAGCAGGAGCCCTCAGGCCTAACACAGGCCAGACACCCCAGGCCTCTGGAACAGGGCTGGGTAAGAGCAGGGGGAGAGCACCACAGACAGATGCTCTTTGTATTCTCTTCCCACAGAGACAGGTGGCTCTAACTACTGCAACTGACCGTTCCCAGAAATGTTGCAGGGCTGCCTGAGCTTGCCCAAGGCTACTAAGGGATTCCTGACAGCCCCTTCCTGTGTCACAAAGAGATCCAATTTAAGCTCAAGGTCCCACAGTGTTCACGGTCAGTAAAGTCACCTCTGCCAGTCAGAAACGTGGGAGACGCCCTCGATGACCCCCTTTCCCTCAGCTGCACCAGGGCTGTCATCATCCTGGGACATGCCCTCCCCCACATCCCAGACACCTCTCTCAGATTTATCCACTTGCGTCAGTCAGGCAGGTTGATTGTTGTAAGAAAAACCTAGATCTCAGGGCTTAACAAAGGTCCAATGATTCCACACAGTCAGCCAGCAACCCTGGCTCCCGTCAGCTCAACCCTGAGGCTTCCTGGGCACTGAAATCGCCTCGTGCGTTGTAGGGCAGGCTTTTTATGGCCTGGTCAGGAAGTGCCTTTCATCACTTCTGCTCACATTCTATAGGTCAGACTAAATCACATAGTCCCGCCAGAGGAGCCTGGGAAATGTAGTCCAGTTGAGTGTCTAGCAGAAAGGGAGCAAGGTTAACACATGGCTTTGTCTCTCTGTAACACAGAGCCTTGCGCAGCTTTTGCACCCCCACCCCGACCCCCGCCAATTCCCACCTTCTGCAGATAGCTTGGTCCTTCCCAAGCTCTTTAGGGAGCGGCTGGAAAGACAACGTCCAAGATCCAGATACCGTTGTAGCATTCCTCCTCAGTTTCAGTTGCCTGACTCCTACCCAGCGCCTTTTCTAGACCAATCCTGTTGGGCTTGCAGCTGCTGATCTTCCTTTGGTGCCATGCTACATTACTGAGAAACCTCTCTGTTTTTCAGCTTAGTCAGCATCCAATTTAAAGTTTGATAGTACAGTAGGAAAACTTTTTATTCTTAAAATGATACCCCAAGTGCCGTTTAAAAGAGTGATGTGGCACTGTGGGAGGCAGAGGCAGGTGAATCTCTGTGAGTTTGAGGCCAGCCTGGTCTGCAAAGTGAGCCCAGGACAGTCAAAGCTACACAAAGAATCCTTGTCTCAAAATAAATAAATAAACAGATAGATAGATAGAGAAATAAATAAATAAATGGATAAATAAATAAATAAATAAATAAATAAATAAATGGGTGATATGTCTGTGACAGTGTCGGGGGATTCTTAGAGGCTTAAAGTCAGGTCTTCAGTTTTTTTTTTTTGTTTGTTTGTTTGTTTACTTGTCTCCATTTTGAAACAGGATCTCCATACACAGCCCAGGCTAGCTTTGAGCTTGGAGTGATCCTCCTGTCTCAGCCTCCTACATACTGAGATTCAAGGCTTTCCCAGGAACTGTCATTGTGAGTGTCAGTGCCAGGATGGCATCGTGGGATACAGCTGGAAGCACCAAGGCAGCAGCAATGGGGACTCAGTGCCCTGTGTGACCTCCCGACTGCTACCCAGGCAGATGGCTGTAAGTGAAGGGCTTGCTCAGTGCTCCTGATCCTCAGCTTAGTGGCTTCGAATCTGAGGCAGGGGGCTCGCAGCCAGCATCCTGTGTGAAGGCTCTGTGGGGTGTGAAGTGGGAAGACAAGCTGGCACAAATTCATAGGGACCCTTTGCTCACACTCTGCTTCTGTGTGGAGCAATCTCGGAGAACTAGAAAGCGCCTCCTCTTTAGTGTACACCCCACCCCAATGTGCCTGATCCAGGGGGGAAACTGAGGTCCAGAGGCAGAAGTACATGGCCTGCAATGCTCTTCCCGTAATCATGTCCTTGTTATAGAGCCTGGGAAGAATGGTGGCCATCTTCATCTGACCAGCAGTGTCCATGTACAGGACTCTATAATGATGGGGTCTTTGGACTGCCGGTGTTCCCTTAAAGAAGGGGCTTGTGGGTCATGGAATTTCACCCGAGGTTCCAGCTGTTCCACACAGCCGTGTTGTGTAGTGCTGTCATGGTTGTGGCTTCCGGGTCCCCCGAGGTGCTGGAGCAAGTAGGCTGTGGGAGGTTAGCTGAAGGGAGCTCTGTCTACACAGCTATGAGGAAGCCATCATCCACACTAGGTGAAGATGTTTCAGTGTGGCTGCACTGGGTTCTCCCGAATCCCTGTAAGTAATCCCCTCATCCATGCTCTATAAGAAAACCCAATAAATTCATTGGATCCCCAGGGAGAACTTGGATTGTGCTTCGGTTAACTGTTGGGACTTTATGAGAAGGGGCCACACCTCATTTACACCTCGCCTGTGTTACAACACTCAAGTCTCTTCTTTGTCCTCTTCCAAGACCAGCACTCTCCATACTCACCCACTCAGCAGGGTGCCAGCCTTGAGGTATGCCCTGGCTGTGTGGCCCTGGGCAAGCTGGTTCAGTTCAGCTCCCTGTATCCTCGCTTATTTCGAGTTGATGCAATCTGCCTTGAAGCAGGATGCTTTGTCACAGTCCTCCGGCACCCGGCTGGCTCAGTGTGTTCCACTGAGTTGGGTAAGCCAGCATATTGGGAAGTCTCAGGCAGCACCCTGGAGAGCCCATCACATTGCGGTCTTTCTGGAGCTGCAAGCACAGGCAGGGTGGGCACTGGGGAGTCATGGATGATGATACTGGAGCAGGGGAATGCCTGGCTGAAAAGGAGTGACTCCTGCTTGATTCTGGCTTTACCTTGTTTATCAGTGCCTGGATTAAGGCCTTGGCTCCAGTTGGGACACTGGGTGGAGGCTGCCAACAGAAGGGGCCCCCACTTAAGCCCTGGAACAATAGCTTCTCCCTGGCCTTTGTAGAGCCAGATTCCTGCTGTCCAAACTACCCCACTTCCTGCTCCCGACCTGCTAGGAGCTGCAGGGTGCACCTTTGTCCCTTGGCTATTAGCTAGGGGGAGGTTTCATTTACCCCAGCCTTGGACCAGCTCATGGTCTTGGCAGGCTTCGGCTCCTGCTCACATAGGTGAACAAAGTCCAGATTTCTCTGTTGCCTAAGGTATCCAAACCTGATCCTGGCGTTGTTGGCACTTCAAATTCAACTGAAGTTTAAGGCTAAGTCTGAAACTGACTTGGCCAAGAGCCCACCTTAAAAGAGAGGCTTGTCTGTCCACATGTTTGGTGAGGAATTTTTCTTTGCTTAGTATGTGAGGCAATCGTTCTCAGTTCTACCCAATGTCCTTATGCTTGTTCCCAGGAGAACCACATGACCAGGGCTGTGTAGGCCTTCTCACCTGAGTCCCGATATTTTTTCTCTTTATTTTTCTTCTTCCATGCTGAAGATGGAGCCTAGATCCTTGGTCCAGGCAAGGCAAGTGCCACACCCCTAGTCCCTGAGTCCAGTTTTTAAACTTCATTTGCAGTAAACTTGATTTGCCAAAAAACAAAAACAACAACAACAAAGAAACTTTTGTTGAGGCGAGAAACAGATGTGGGGTCTATGTGGGGTTTTTCGAAGGTTAACAGAAACAAAACAAATCTGGGCCAGTGGGATGGCACAGCTGGTAAAGATTGTTGAGGCCTGGTCCTTTTGGCGTAAGTCTAGCCATTTTTGTTTCAGACCCACCAGCCTCATCATCTCAACTTGTTGCTGACGTAACAGAATCTCTATACGAGGTCAGGTTGACCAAAAACTATGTTTATGTTCAGCATATTCTGTGGCCTTGTTGTTCCTAGAAATTCCCTAACCATAAGCACAGCTGGCCCTATCCATAAGCTTCACTTGGGACCAATCAAATTAAAGGTCAGCTAGAACTGCTTGTCTAGTTGGCAAAAATAACTTGGGTCAGAACTGACCACCCTGTACCACCATCCACCATGCCCCACCCCCCCTATGAGCTAATTGCAGGTTTTGCCTCAATAAACTGACTCTGGCAAACAGGTCGATGTCATCAGTAGGCTCCTGAGTCCTTCTGTGGCCCTGATTGCAATCAGGTTGGAAAAGGCGTTCAATAAACCATCACTATCCCACTGAGATTAGTGCTCAAGTAGTTTGTGTGACAGTTCTTGTACTACAACAAAGATACTTGTCCCACACAAGCTGGTGACTTCAGTTCAATCCCCAGAACCCACATAGAGGTGGAAGAAAGAACTGACTTCACCCATATATCCCTCCATCACAAAATAATAATAATTTTAAGATTTAGTTGTTATTTTGTTTTTTAAAGAATAAAATTTCTAGCAGTGGTAGTGTGTCTCTTTAATTCCAATATTTGAGAAGCAGAGGCAGGTAGATCTCTGTGAGTTCCAGGTCAGCCTGGTCTATAGAGCTAGTTCCAGGACAGCCAGGGCTACATAGAAAAACCCTGTCTTGAGGAAAAAAAAATCGAATTTCTAAACATGACCCCAAGCTGGTAATTGAGGAAGGCCGTTTTTCCTAACCTGTCTGGTTTTAATGTTGCAGACTTCCAACATCTTAAACGTTACTATTCTTTTAAGAGGATAATTGATCTTGGCTCTTAACTTTTCTGGAAGCTGTTTGGCAAAGGACCTGGTGTTTTTGTACCTGGGCCTTGACAATTGCAGTTAGCCGCTGGCCAGCACAGCAGTTACCTCCTACATCATATAGGTGCAGCCTTCTCCCCGACAGGCTCCCAGGGATGAGGTAGATTATATTATAATCTCAAAAAAATTTTTTTAACAACAACAAAACCAAGCATGTCTCAGAGTGCTTGGAAGCTGAGGTATACTGACTGTCAGGGTCATCAGGGCAGAGTTCTCTTGCTAGCCCACGCGAACACCTTTCTTGCCTCCTGTCACTTCTGATGGCAGTGATTTTTGACATCCCTTGGCCTACAGAATCATCTTAGAACCTTCCTGTGTGGGTCCATCACTGTCTCCATAGAGTCTTTTCATGAGAACACTCCTCATGATGAGCTAGTACTAGTCCACCCTCATAACCTCATCTGAACAGGAGAAAACCTATGAAAACTCTCTTCCCACACAAGGCCATGTTCACAATATGGGGGTGAGACTTCAGTGTATCTGTGTGTGTCGGGACTGAAACATGGTCTCTTCTGTAGCCCAGGCTGACCTAGAATTTGTGGCAGTCCTCTTGCCTCAGTCTCCCAAGTGCTAGGATTACAGGTGTGAGCCACCATTCCCAGCCCTTGCATGTCAGTCTTCCTAATAAAGGGATTGTGTCTGCCTGGCAGGAGAGAGAAGCTCCATGCAGAGGAGGACCACAGGAGGATGTGGTCAGTATGGAAAGGGACTGGGCTATACAGCATGGCTTCCTGGGGTAGCATGAGAGACACTGAGCATTGAGGGTCTTGGGAAGGGTTTAGAGTCAATAGTTCCCAACTCCGATGAGCTATGCCCTTCGTGTTAAACTGGGGTGAGGGAGCCACCCTGCTCTGAAGCCCCAAGGCATAGTACCACTGCAGGCACAGACACAAGCCCTCCAAGCCCCAAGGAAGAAACAAGAGCAGAGTTGATACCTGGCTGCCCAGAGGCACAAAGGCCCCAGGAGGCCTGGGCAGGCTCAAGCTCCCCGCAGATTAATCCAACAGGGGCTCACAGCCTGGACACAGCAGGCCTTTTTTGTTCCAGAGCTTAGCTCAGGTTAGAGTCTGGGAGCCAAGGTGGCAACAGGGAAGTGGGGGTGGTGTGTGTGTGTGTGTGTGTGTGTGTGTGTGTCCTTTCAGTTGTTAAAACCTTCAACAAATATTTTTCCATTGTTTTTGGATCCTTTCCCACCTTGGTGTCAGCAAACCCCATGCTGTCTCCGTGCTTCTCTTTGTTGCTTTTGGAAGAGACACGTTGGAGAGAGGACCTCTGAATCAAGGCCAAGCTGGGGTTTAGTCACTTAATCCTCTAGAAAGCTGTCAATCACTTTTTTTCTTAAAGAAACAAAATAATAATAATAATAAAAAAAATTATGGCTGCAGCTTGGCTCAGTGGGTGAAGGCGATTACTACCAAGCTTGATGACTTTAGTTTGATTCCCAGGGACCCATGTAGCAGAAGGAGAAAACTGACTCCTGCGCTTGTCATCTTACCTTCTCATGGCCACTGTGGCATACATGCAACCACACACACAGAGATAGATAATTACAATACATACATACACACATATGTGAAAAGATATATATATATGTATGTGCAGAAGGACAGGAAGTGGGCACTTACAGCAAGATGTCGAGGCGTGTATATGCTGGAAGGAGAATTTCGGGTTTTGGCCATGCTGGCACAGGGGCTGCCCACTCTGCTACAGCCTATTGAGCAGTTCCTCTCCCCACGGGCATGAAGCCCTTTCTCTGCCTCTCTCACAACTCCTCTCAGCTTCCTTTGTTCTTTGCTTTACTCCTAACACATGCACGTTGGGTGCCCTGTAGCTCAGTGGTCTTTCCCTGTCTGCATGTGTGCCTGGGGGTCTCCCATGTTTTGACCATCTGGACCCCATCCCAGGTTCCAAGCTTGGGTCTCCATACCTCTTGGACATGCCTTGTGATTACCTAATGGGCCTCTCCAACACCTTGGGTCTCCAGGTGTGGCCACTGCCCTGCTAGCCCTTCCTGCAGCTCTCAGATAAGAATCTTGAAATTGCTTTCCCCTGAAAACTCTAATTCCAGTGGGGATACTTTAACATATTTTGACTCTGTCCATTCTTGACTTTAAATTACTTTGACTATTTACCTACCACTGATTTTAGCTACCACTGCCTTTTCCTCCTCCTCCTCTTCTTTTTTTCTCCTCTTTCTCTTCCTCTTCCTCCTTCCTTTCCTCTCCTCTTTCTCCTCCCATCTTTTATTTTCCTTTCCCTCTTCTTCTTCCTCTTGTTCCTCCTCTTCCCTTCTTCCTCTTTCCTGTGTATATTTTGTTCAGACTATGATCTTAATTCTATTCATAAAATCAACTCAAATCTCCTGATTTGGAGAGCCCTGGTGGTTTACTTTGCACAGAAGTCAGGATTGGGTTCCACACAGAATTTCAAGGTTGGCACATAGTGCAGTCAAGGCTACTGTGACTGAGGGGTGGAAAGGAAATGTCAGCATTCTGTGGTTTGAATTTGACTTCCAAGGACTCATACCTTGGCATTGTGGTTCTCCGTGTGACGATGTGTGAGATGGGACTGTTGGGAAGCTGCTCTCAAAAGCAGTCAGGGAAGTGCTCAGGAGAACAGGTCTCCACATGGACAAGTCCATTTCTCAAGCCACTCTGGCTTCCCCCTTCCTCCCACGGGTAGCTTTGCAGTCCCCACACATCTGCCCATCAGGCCCTTCCAGAGGCAACATCGGTGGGACTGTCAGATCTTGGACTTTCAGACTTCAAAGCTGTGACCTCACTGAACCTGTCCCTATAAGGCTAGCCCACTGTGCTGGCTAATTATTGTGTCCACTTTACACAAGCTAGAGTCATTCTGAGAGAAAGGGCTTCAATCAGGCAAATGTTTGATACGATCCAGCTATAGGCAAGCCTGTAGGGCATTTCTTAATAGTAATTAATATGGAAGGTCTCAGCCCATTGCAGGTGGTACCACTCCTGGGCTGTTGGTTCTGGGTTCTATAAGAAAGCAGGCTGAGCAAGCCATGGGGGAGCAAGCCAGTAAGCAGCATGCTTCTGTGGCCTGTATGTCAAATCCTGTCTTCCAGTTTCCACCCTGGTTTGAGTTCCTGTCCTAACTGCCTTCAGTGATTAACAGTGATGTAGATAAATAGGTCAAATAAACCCTCTTCTCCCTCAGTTGCTTTGGTCATGGTGTTTCATCACAGTGATAAAAATCCTAACTAAGACATCTTGTTACAGTAACTCAGAACAGGCCAATGCATAAGGTCCTGTGGCCAGCCCTTTCAGCCAGCACTTTGGCTGGCACATGGCTGGTACGGCATTAAGAATGGAATAAATGGCTCATGAGGTTCAGTGAGGCGGCAGAGCAGCTGGTGTGTGTTCCTAGGGAGGGAGAAGACAGTGACCTCAGCCTTGGGTGTGAACAGCTAGGTGCGGTAGAACACCCACCACTGTGCCCTGGGGCAAAGAAGGAGCCAAACCCAAGATCATGTCCCTGTACTCCCCTTACCCTTCCCAAGGTGGAGGATAGCAGAGAGGAGTCAGGACATCCAAACAGTGGTTGTTTTCCATCCTGGATCTCAGGTTGTTTTCCATCAGCAAACAGTGCCCAGAGTTACACTGAGCTCAACAGTCAATGTGTGGCCACTACAGAGGAGAAGTTGGCTCCTGCCTAACCAGGTCTCTAAGCAACACCACCACATAGGCACTCAGGGCATGGAGGTGCTGCCAAGCCACAGCTCCCACCTTTCAGTTGGCGCCTGGCATTTCCATCAGGACACAGGGCACTCTGTGTCCTGATCTCAGCTCAGCTACTCTTGCAAACTGGCTTCCAAAGCCCTGGGACACAGAAGGCAGGCCAAGGGAGAAGCAAGGAGAAGATAAAGGTTTCTGCACTTGCCAGCCATCTGCAAAATCTGCAGATTGATAATGAACTCGGTGGGAGTCCCCAGGCTTGGCTCCACCCTCCTGCCTCTCTTGCTCACTGGCTGTGCTTCGGTGTGCTTGACTGTCCACCGGACACACCTTGCCCACCTTGCGGTGCTCTGGTGAGGACTGAACACAGGATCATAGGACTGTAGTGTGCAGACCCAGGTGCAAGGGCTGGCTCTGCCATTTACTGACTGTGTGGCCTTAGGTAGATCCAATGCCCTATGTGGTATCTAGTCTGAGTCTTTCCAGAGGTGATGATGTACTTCTTCCTCACTCTGTTTTCCTGGCTCAACAGCCTCTATTGGCACATCTGTCATGGTGGGTGGCTGTGAGACCTGCCACCGGGGTGGTGCCATCTTGCTTCCCTTTCCTGTGTACTTACTGAGAAGCGGCTGAGTATCAGACCTTGAGATGGATCCCTTTCCTACAGCACCTAGCTGTTTACAACCAAGGCTGAGGTCACTGTCTTCTCCCTCCCTAGGCACACACACCAGCTGCTCTGCCACCTCACTGAGCTTCAAGAGCCGTTTATTTAGTTCTTAATGCTATACCAGGCATGTGTCTGCCAAAACACTGTCTGAAAAGCCACAGGACCTTATGCATTGGCCTGTTCTGAGTTACTGTAACAAGATGACCACAGTACTCTTGGAGACACCAAAGTTCAGCTGTGTGTCATCTACATCCCTGGCTCCTCTCCATCTTCAAGACTGTGGCTCAGGAGGCCAAAGGCCACACTTGGAAACTGAGATAGAAGAATTTGCTTGAAGTCATTCAGTGAATCAGCCAACATATTTCTAAGTCTGGCATCCCTCTTTCCCCACTTACGTTTTAATGGGATTTTGGTTAAGAGGATGGAGCTGTCATGGGGGAGGAATGGCAAGATGGCTCAGTGGGTAAAGATGCTTGCTAATAGTCTGATCCCTCCAACCTATGTAAAGTTGATAGAAAGAACTCAGACCATATATCTGTTCTTTGACTTCCATGTATATATATATATATGTATATATATATATATATATACATATATATATATATATACATATATATATGTCATGTCACACACACATACCATCATCATCTTCATCGACATCATCATCATCATCATCATCATCATCATCATCATCATCATCATTTTTACTTTAAAAGAAGATGTGAAGGTGGTGGCACTTAGTCACTGGGGTGACAGGAAGGCCTGGATCAGCTTAGTAGTCAGCAGAGAGATCAGAGTGGCTGAAGCTGAGGCATTCCTATGGTGGGATGCAGGTAGAAAAGATGGGGTACCGGAAGTCTTAGCTTGAGGCCATAGAAGTATCACCTGCACATGTGCCCAAACGCTGAGCTCTGACCTTAGGACGAGTTTACTGCTCTAGAGGTTGTGTGACCTGGGAGAATAGAATAAATGAGGCAGAATAAAGTCTCACACAATTGCCAACTTTATTCAGAAAATCAGATAATATTTTTTACCCTGAGGATTAAGAAGAGTCACATGAGTAAGGTGTGTAATCACAAGGACAAGCCACACGTGTGGCTTGATATGTTTTTCTATAGAAGCATTACAAACAAATAACAATAGCCAATTGTAATGGATAATCTGAAGTGAACTCACCCCTGCCCACCACACTTGGGAGGCGCATGAAAACACATTCCAAAAACAATTCTGTGTTTTGAAGAAATCACGGTCACAAGACTTTTTTGTTTGTTCGTTTCATTTTCTTGGAGTTTTCTCATAAGCACTCAGAATTCTCACACAGTGCCATTCCTGGACCATGTTCAGACAGGGACACCCAAAGGAGTTGGGTGTCACTCCTGGAGTATACCGTCTTGATGAGTGAGTCTTGGAGGTGGGGGAGGTGTGGCTACTGAGGAGCCCTGGGACCCTGAGCTAGCCTGAATCACCAGAGAAGGTTTCTGGGAGATACGGGGTCTCATCTGGATCTGAGAAGGCAGACTGGAGACAGCCAGGTGGGAAGGAGCAGGGAACAGTGGGGGACTGAGGAGCATAAGGAAGCAGAAGGGGTCAGGATGGAGTCCAGTGTGAAGGGGACCAGACTTTGGCCAGTGGAATGACCTGTCTTGTCTTCCTCAGGGTGGGACCTGGAGGATAAAGAGAATGCAGGGTGGGTGGGAGTGCTGAGGGAAGGAGAGGGAATGGGGATGTCCCTTCTTTTGTTCTCACACTTCCTGAACCCCTTGCTTACTCTGCCCCAGCCACACACTGTTCTTTCTGGCCATTCTCCAGTGTTGCTGTTTAATCCTGCCTCAGGCCCTTTGTATGAGCTATTCCTTTGGCCTAGATTACCTTCCTCTGTGATCTTTGGGGTTCCACTACTCTCCCCGATGGTTCTTCCTGCCCACCATCCATTACTCCTGCCCTTTATTCTGATTTGCATATCACCCAAGGATCTGCCTCTTTCTGTCATGGACAGCTCTGTGCCATTAGAATGTGACTTGGCCAGAATTGTCTGGTTTTGTGGCACCCTGAGTAGCAGCAGATGTGTGGTGGGTGCTTGGGAAAGTATTCTGCATGAAGGAGGTGTCTTACTTATTTTTCTATTGCTAAGACACCATGACAAGAACACTTGTAAAAGAAACTTTAATTGGGCTTCTGATTCCAGAGGGTTAGAGTTTATCATGGCAGAGTGGTGGCTTGTCAGCAGGTGGCTGGGGCAGCAGGTGAGAGCTCAGATCTTGATCTGAAAGCAGGAGGCAGAGGGCACACTTAGTCTTTTGAAACCTTAAGCCTGTTCCCAGTGTCACACTTCCTCCAACAGGACTACATCTCCTAACCCCGCCCAAACAGTTACAGCAACTGAGGACCAAGTATTCAAAAATATGAGCTGTGATCCCTTATAAAATGAAAATGAGAAGAATATACATTACCATTCCACATGAGGAATGGGGGCGGGGCATAGTGAGGAAATGCTAGACCAAAGCAAGATTGAAAACCAGCAGGGCAAATGTCAAATCCTGTAGCTCATGTCTAATGTCAAAGGGTTAGATGGTTCCACCCTGCTAGCTTTGCTGACTGCAACAGGCTTTTTTCTTTTGGGCTGGTTCCACTCCCAGACTGCAACTCTCCCTGGCAAATGTCCCTTGGCTCCGCCATCTTTAACATCCTGGGGTCTCCAATGTAACCCTGGTTTCACTTTCACAGTTCCATGCAATGGCCTTTCAGGGCCTCCATGCATATGGAGGGTCTCTCCTGCCATATGCCTGGCTTCCATGGTTTTCTTTAATTGCAGAGGAAGAGTCCACATCCCCTTCACTTGTATATCATGCATGATTCTGAAGCAAGAACCACATGGATAGTTTGATTGCCTGCTCGGGATAGAGTCTGGCCTCCTGAAGTCACATTTGTAGCAGCTTGCATTTGGTGTTGCTTTTTTGTTGTTTGTTATTATTAGTATTATAGTTTTATTTTATTATTATTATTTTTGAGACAGGGTTTGTCTGGGTAGCCTTAGCTGTCCTTAACTCGGCTGGCCTTGAACTCACAGAGATCCACCTGCCTCTGCTTCCTTTGTTGTTGCTTTTTAAGAGCAGAAAATTCCTTAGAGCTTAGCCAGGTACAGTGGAGACCTGAGGCCACCCTCCCTTTATCCCAATGCACATTAGGCCTTTACATTTTGTTTTAAATCTCTTTAAGCACAAACTTTGACTCCAATAGTAAATTTTCTGGCGCTCTTTTTCTCTTTAAACTGTACATTTTGTTTTTCTTCTTGTCCTGCTTGCTCTTTTTCACTGTAGGCCTGCCTAAGACTTATTACCAATAACCATGATGCAGAGTCAATATTAGGCTGTCTTGAAATCTAAAGTGAAGAAATTAGCCCATCACTTTGCAATTTAGTCTCAGGTGAGTTCTTGGGCCAAGGGCAGAAAGCAGTCACATTCTTTGACAAACTATCACAAGAACAGTTTCTAGCTAAGCTGCTAATAAATTCCCCTCTGAAACCCCTTGAGCTGGGCCCCCCACAGTCCACAGTCAGCACTACTGTCTTCTAATGTCTTTCCGGCATGGCCTGCTGGCTCCCACTTGAAGCATTTGACTGCCTTTCTAGTCCAAAGTCCCAAGCCTATGGGAGTCATTCCTATTCAAACCACCACAAGAGGCAGCCAGGTAGAGTAGAAAGGAAGTGACATGGGTAGTTACTGGTGACCATCCTTTTCCCACATTTAGAAAACCCCCCAATGCACATAGATTAATCAGGTCTGCAGCTCCTTCCAGGCTCTGAGTCTCTAGGCATGAGTCCTCATCTTGGTAAAGCTCCCAGGACCCTTTGCTCCCTGGTATGGGTAGGCCTCGGTAGAGGGGCTGTGGTTTTGTTGGAGGTGGGCATGGTACAGGGATGGAGTTGTGGGGCCCGGTCTGGATCCTGTGGAGTGTCTGTGTGCTCAGTCCCTAACATCATGGCCTACTCCTTGGATCGCTTCTGTAGACAATCGGCCTTGCAAAGACAGGTGAGGTGGCAGAAGATGCAGGTTGTGGCAATCATGATGGTTGGTGCCAGCAGCTGCCATTTACTGCCTATTTAGGAAACACTAGGTTCTGCACTTGAAGCCTATGGTATGTTCTCACACTATTGCTCTCCCAGGTGTGATTGCTTGCTTTTGGTGTTTAGATTCAGATCCTCCTGCCTGCTAGGCAAGCGTTCTAGTAAAGAGTTACACCCCAGCCAAGGTGCCTGAGAATTTGGGAGCGGAGATTACTTTTTGTCCTTCTCAGATGGGGAAAGTAGGCTCAGAGTACAGCGAAACTTTTTATAGAAGGTACTGCCTCAGTGTGGAGGACAGTGTCTGCCTTCAGAGCTCCAGGAGAGTAGGCCAGCATTTAACCGACTGTTAGATACCCGTGAAGGCTCAAGTCAACATCAAAGGAAACTTCCAGCTCCAAATATGGACAAGATTGCCTAAAATGCTAAAAGGACTTCGGCAGAAGAACACGTATGTGGTGGAAATAGAAGTTGTATGTGTGTTTGTATGCATGTGTGTGTGCGTGCGCACATGTGTACACACTTGTGTATGAGTCTGTGTATGGGTGTGTATGTGCACACACGCACTCTGTTTGAACTTCCATTTCCACTCACACCTTCATTCCCATTCTTGGTAGATGATACAAATTCTGCCACCAGAGCCTCGGTTGCTCAAATGCTTTCTTTTCCTGAAGGGTGTGGCAATAACACATTGCTGTAACACTTCAAATTTTAAGTTGATTTACTTTTATTTTATGAATGTTTACCTGCACATGTACACACCATGCGAGTGCCTGGTGCCTGCCTGAAGAGGGTGTCAGATCCCCAGACACTGGCTCATTTGCATCTTTGCTTTTGAGACAAAATCTTGTGGTGTAGCTCATAGTGGACTTGAACTTGAACTCATTATCCTCCTGCCTCAGCCGCCTGAACGCTGACATATTATAGGTGGGAACCCCCACATCCAGCATCTTGAATGACCCCCAAAGGCCTGGGTATTGTAGGCTTGGTGCTGTTGGAATGTGAGAGGTAAGGCCTGGGGGGTGGTCTTCAGGTCCTTGAGAGTATGTTCTTGAGAGAGACTGTGGGACCCTGGCCATTTCTCTCTCTCATAAGGCTCTGCCCAGAGAACCCTGATATTATGGGCCTCCTTGCTGTAGACCCAAAATCACAGGACCAACCAGCCATGAACTGAAACCTCTGCACTGTGAGTCAAAACAGCCCTTTTCTCTTCATGAATGTATTATCTCTGGCATTTTGCTACAGTAACAGAAAGCCAACAAACACACAGGTCTTGGCATGGTACCTTCATGCCCATCAGGGACAGGGATCTCTAGGTCAAGGTCATGATGGAAGAGGAAGCATCAGTGTGCAGAGGACTCCTGGCAGACAGTCTGGGGTCCCCAGTCTGACTTATTTATGTCCCAGAAGCCCATCAAGGTGGGTCAGAGGGAGCCATAACACATAGACTGGGCCTCTCTCCAAGACACCAAAACCCACTGCAAGACTGGGCAGGCAAGGATCCTGACACCTATTAGATCTTGCCTTTTGGTTGCTGTGTGTGTGGGTATGTGGGTGGCTCCCACCTTCCCTAGCTCATCGGCTGTGAAGATCCAGGCATCTTCCAAGCCCCAGGAGCTTTGTAGGCTGGGCCTTGGGCCAGGGTCTGCATCAGCTGGCAAGAAGTCAGGGCATGAAGAGTGGGCTGAAACCAAGACTGAGAGACTCCTGGGTAAGTGGAAAGGTGCCTGCTTCTCAGGGGTGTCCTGGGCCTTTAGAGCTCAGGGGGAGCTGAGCTAGCAGTCCAGTAAGAAGGTGGGTTGCTCACTGGACACTGGCTGGAAAGCCAGACAAATGGACAGTCTGAGTCTTCAGAGAGAGATAACTGACAGGAAAAGGCTTGCCAGAATATAAACCTGGGGGTGGGGGGAGGCAGGAAGCAGGATAAGGCCAGGATGTGGTGGGTGTGTCTGGTCCTGAGACCCTGAGCCATCAGCCTAGTTTCTCCTCCTCTGCGCAGTGAAGGAAGCAGAAATTAGCACCCTGTAGTCACAGGCCAGAGTGTTACCTTAGGATGCAAGCCAGACAACCTCTCAGGAAGGACCAGCAGTGGCCATGGGTTCCAGTCCAGCTCTGCCACTTGACCAGATATGAAACTGTGGGGAGTAGCTTCAGTCTTCCTCTATAACATGAGAGTTTTCCTGGCCAGAAGGATACAAGGTTGGTTTTGTTTTGTTTGAAACAGGGTCTTTGTATGTGTGGAACTCCATAGCATGGAACTTGCTTATGTAGATCAGGCTGGCCTTGAATGCAGATATTCACCTGCCCCTGCCTTCCAAATGCTGGGATTAAAAGCAGAAGTTACCACAGCTATGGAGCCTTTAGCAACCATCGGCCGGTTATCACCATTGTCCCTGTAGCCACTGTTCCATGGTCAGGAAACACTGATGTAATAACTACCTCTCATCATGTGGGGACAAGGAAAGGGTTAACCTCATGAGGTCATTAAGAAGGCTAACTGGGAAAGGAGTGTGGGACGGAGCCTGACACCGAGCATGTCACACACAGTGGACATCTCTGTCACAGTTGTACTCTTCGTCCTGGAAACGATGAGCGAGAGCAGGGTAAGGAAGGCAGCCAGTGGTAGGGTCACACAGCGGGATGTTCCCTCCTCCACCCTGGCAGCCTAGACCTCTCCTGCTCATCTGCAGGCGCCGCTGGCTCCTCTGGAGCTGGCATCGGCCCCAGCCAAGCTGGAGAGCCAGCGGCAGGACCACACGTGGGGCTACACGTGCTGTGGGGAGGGCCTGCTCACATGTCCACCCATGAGGGGCCTCCGACCTTGCAGTGGAGCTGGCCAGGTTTTGCAAGGGTGTGGTCCTTCCTCCTCCTTGGTAGGCAGGGCCTTTCTGCCCAATGCCTGCACGCAGTCACCCTGTTCTTTCCCAACCCCCTCAGACTTTAAAAAACCAAGTCCAGATGCTTGTCTGGTCAAGAGCAGTCCCTGCAGTACCCCTCCATCCTCCTCAGCACCCTCCTCCCTCCTACCCTGGTCCTGCCTCACAGCTGACACCTGTTCCAGCTGCCGGGGTGACTGAGCTGAAGGTAGAAAAGCAGGAGGATGGATTCTGTTCACCTAAGGATTGGCTCTATATAGGTGGGTACATGATGCAGCAGATAGAGGAAGGGCCCCAACCCTGCAGGCTTCCAGACTTCCTCGAAGAAGCATGGAAATTAGACACAATGAGGAGGCTCTATAAATAAATGTCTAGGTCTGAGTTTGCCCCCCATAACTCACACAATAGATGAAGGAGAGAATGAACACTCCAAAGCTGCCCACCACATACCTGCTGTGAGGTGCAGGTGCCCTTTCTACACAATAATAACAGTAAATAAAAATGTAAAAGATAGTGATGGTGAAGAAAGCAATCCTAGACACAAAAATGTTATAATGCCACTGAAGTACCATAACTCAGGACTCAGCACCTCGCAGCCTCACTGGGCCCTGTGCTTCCTTGGTCACCTTTAAAGGAAGAGTGATTTCTCCTTGTTTATTGAAAATTCAGGCTTCCCTCTGCCATGCTGATTCGAGTAGCCTTGCTTAAAGCGGTGGATATGTTCCCACTTGAGCTTAGAGACATTTTATTTGTGCTGCATTTAAGAATGTTTTTATTTGTTATTGTTTTGTAATTTTTATTTGTCTGGGGGGAGTTCCTTTTGAAACAAGGTCTCTCTCTCTCTGTAAGTCAAGCTACCCTTGTATTTGCGGTGATCCTCCTGCTTCAGCAAATAATAATCATAATTATTATTATTAGTTTTGAGATAGAGTTTCACTCTGTAACTCCAGGCCGGCCTGGAACTCATGGCAATCCTCCTGTCTTGGTCACCCAAGTGCTGACATTATAGATGTGAGTTGCCATGCACAGCTTCTATAAAGTGTGTGTGTGTGTGTGTGTGTGTGTGTGTGTGTGTGTGTGTGGTGTTTTGAGTGTGGAAACAAGAGGTGAGTGTCTGGCTCTATTACTCTCTGCCTCACTCCTTTGAGACAGGGTCTCTCATGGAGTCCCAACAAATGTCTCTCATGGCAGCCAACAAATCCCAGCAATCCTGCTGTCTCCTACCACACCCCAGTGATGATGTTACAGACATACAGGGATAACACAGTCTTTGACATGGGTGCTGGGCGTTGCAGCTCAGATCCTCACATCTGCCAGCAAGCACTCTTACCCACTAAGCTGCCTTCCCAACTCCTAACAGCAGTTTTTGTTTTTGTTTTTCCTGAAACAGGGGTCTCTCCAGCCCTGGCTGTCTTAGAACTCTCTGTAGACCAGAGAACTCTGTAGAACTCTGCAGGCCTCAGACTCGTAGAGATCTACCTGCCTCTGCCTCCCAGTGGTGGGATCCTCCACTAATCTGGTAAAAACAGTTTAAAATGGACACGCAATTGCACATGTTTATGGGATCCAGGGTGCTAATGAGGTTCACAGTTACATCATACCCACTAGCACATCCATCTCTGTGTTTTTTGTGCCTCTGTTTTGCAAAATACATAACAACTTGCCATGAACTATGGTCATCCTCTGGTGTTGTGGGGCATCCTGACTCATTCCTTGTGAATTTTGCTACCCATCACCCAGCCTCTGGATGAGGGTCTCCTCTCTCTGGAGCTAGCAGCTTCTTAGTTATCAGAAATCTCCCAACAAAGATTCTCCGGCTGGCTCCATGTTTCACCTTAGGCCAAAGCTGACGGACAGCCAGAGGTAAGAGTGACCTGGGTTGGTGAGGAGAGAGGCAGGGTGAATGTGAGGAGGAGGCTTGGGAGGCTGGTAGAGGCTGATCTCTCCATCGCCTTCACAGATCTGCTTTAATAGATGTAAGTTAGACACCTGTTGTTGGGTTTTGATCTCAAATGTCACCCAAGGGCCCAGGATTGTTTGGCCCATGATCAGTAGAGCACTGGTCACGAAGCCCGGTAAGGGAAATATTCTTGAAAGGGATGGGGACCCCAGTCCTGCCCTCTTTTCTGTCAATAAAGTGAGCAAGGCCCTGCTATTTTGTCATCTGCCATGACATACTGTGATGCCTCATGTCAGGCAATCACAAACTGAACCCTGAAATCATGAGCCAAGATAAAACTTCCCTTTTTCTTTTCACCTTTTCATTTTTCTTTTGCTGTGAGTGTGTGTGTGTGTGTGTGTGTGTGTGTGTGTGTGTGCTGTGCATGTGTGTGCAGAGGGAGGCTGGTGTCAACTTCAGATGTTCTTCCTCAAGAACTGTCCACATCGCTTTATTTTATTTTTACAGTTCTTACTTAGTGTGAGGGGTAAGAGAGAAAGTGGTTCAGTGTGTGTGAAGGTAAAAAGACAACTAACTTAGGGTTATAGGTTCCAGGGGGTCATCAGGTCATCAGACTTGGCCTAAAGTGTCCTTTATCTGTCTTTATGTTTTTGTTTGTGTGTTTGTTTACATTCCTTTATTTTATGTGTATGTCTGTTTACCTGCATTTATGTATGTGACTGGTGTCCTTGGAGAAGGCATCCAGTACCCCAGAACTGGGGTTACCAGATGGTTGTGAGCCACTACGTGGGAGCTGGAAACTGAGTCCAGGTCTTCTACAAGGGCAGTGAGTTCACATAACTGCTGAGCCATCTCTCCAGCCCTCAAGGGTTTGTTAGCATTTAATGAATGTCCTTGTGCGGGCACAGCTGCTCCCTCAGCACCTCTGCTGGAGTATTGGGTCTTCAGGATGACGGGCTGCTTAGGGGACGTCCCCTTCTCCAAACGCACCACACAGGTGGTGAGGCAGCTCCAGTCATGCTTTCGGCAGCACTTCCCAGTGTCTGCGCCCCAACGGGTGTCCACAGGTTTTCCAGGTTGACAGTTGGACTGCAGCTCTGTTTCCTCTTTAAGTGGTAATGCCTCAGCACCAGCTTCCCCGCAACCACCTGGATGACATTCAGCGACGGTCATCCCATGGTGATGTATACGGCTGGCACATGTATACAGCCTCCATGTGGTCAAGACCGTGGCTCACGTGGGCCTGAGGTTTCTGGATCTTCCTCAGTAGGATAGCATGGTGGTGGTCAAAAGGCAAGGAAGAGCTGTACCCTCCCCCACCCTGATTGTTTTTCGTTTGTTTGTTTTTGAGACAGGGTGCCTCTATGTAGCCTCGGCTGTCCTGGAATTCATTATGTAGACTAGGCTGGCCTAGAACTCCTAGAGATCTGCCTGCCTTTGCCTCTTTGATGGTGAGATTACAAGCTGAACTACTTAGGTGCTTGGGGATTAAATTCAAGTTCTCACTTTAAAAAATTGTGCTTTTCTGTGCCTATCTTAGGCACAATTCAGGGTGACCCTGGGAATGCTTCCATGCAGTGGGCAAGGAGTGTTTGATGAAATGTTGCAGCCCTAAAGCTGCTCTGTTTTGCCTACTTGTATACCAGTACATGCAGTACCCACAGAGGCCAGAAGAGGGTGTCAGATCCTCTGGAGCTGCAGTTACAGCTGCCATGTAGGTGCTGGGAACTGAACCTAGTTCCTCTGGAAGAACCAGTGCTCTTAACAACCCCAGGGCACTGAGGCACCAGTCCCTCATCAGCTGCTCCTTATCCTCAGCTTCCAAAGCTTCTTTCTTAACAGCATGGCGGTTGGCATATACTCAGATGACTGTGGACACGAGAGGCAGGTTGCTCTTCCCTGGCATCCATGACTATTAGCTTTCTTTCACTCAGAGGCTTGACTGAGCATCAGGAAAGTGCTATGGTAATGACTTTGCCAGAGAGCCTTGTGCAGCCTTCTGCAAGACAGATCTTCATGCCCGTGGAAATCTGCTAGTGTTTGTTCAGTCAAGACAGGTTCTTGCACCAGTGGCGACACATACCTTCAAACCAGCACTTGGGAAGCAGAAAGGCAGGTGAATCTCTGTGAGTTCTAGACCAGCCTGATCTACGGATCAAATTCCAGGCCAGTCTGGTCTACAGATCCAGTTTCAGGACAGCTAGATCTACACAGAGAAGTCCTTTCTTGAAAAACAAGCAAAACAATACAAAAAGAAAGGTTCTTGATACATAGTCCAGGCAGGCCTCAAACTCATGTTCCTCCTGCCTCAGGCTCCTCAGTGTTGGGACTATAGTGTATATGTGCACTCTCTACAAAGTTTGTTTTTTTGTGGGAGGAGGTGGTGTGGGGAACCAAAGGCTTGAACATGGGACTTTATGCATGCTAGGCAAGCGCTCTTCTGCTGGGCTACATCTCCAGCCCTCCACACAATTTTGCTGTGTGAGGTGCCTGTGAACTCCTCCTTTTGGAGCACATAATCTGAATGACTTCTATGGTTTTCCACAGCTCTGAGCAAAATGTTTAGAACAGCAAAGCTACTCGTCCCGGCACACAGACAATACACTTGGAAGTGACCACATGGGTGAACACGTGCTATTCTCTTGGGTAACCGTGACCTTCCAGATTTTTATAGAGCTACCCAGCTTGAAGGACATTGGCTTCGGGTTCAGCCTTCATCACCGCACTGTCTTCCCCTACTCCCCAGGTACACTGACTGCTCTCTTGCAAGTTCTTGCAACACTGTGAGACAAAAAAAAAAAAAAAAAAAAAACAAACCTTGAGGTCCCCTCTAAATGGAAAGTGCCTCCACAGCCTTCAGTCCCAGAGGCCTGCTGGACCTATGCCCCACTGTATGGCCACTATCACCTTTAAATGACAAGAGCTCATTTTTGACGTCTTCCACTTCCTAAATTTAGAAGCGTAGATTAAATCCAAATAAGTGGTTAGTTACATAACTTCACATCCCTCATCATGGCCCCCTCCCCTTGGAATAATCAGCCTTAATCAGCTAACAATGGGGCCCTGGATGCAGCCCCAATCCCCCGAGAAGTTATTAAGCTTATGTAAGGAGTGACATTGGTCTGGTGTGCTAGGAAGCTTTAAAATGCATCATCTGTCATCCCATATTCCCCCTCTCTCAGTTTGTCCTGATCCATACATACTTATATATACACTCACTCATGTTTCCCCCCCCTCCGCTGCCACCCCTCACATGTCCATCAAAATGCCAAAGCTGCTTAGCTAGCCTGGGTTTGAGCACAGGCAAGCTGAGAGAAGGCTGTACTCATCAGAAGGTTCAAATTTATCACCTAAAAATAAAACCCCTAAATCTGTAACGACAGCATATCCGGGGAAGAAGGGAACTCTGCCATAGACCCACTGACGGAGAGAGGATAGGGAGGGGCAAGAAGAGAGATCAGAGAGCACAATTTTAATTCTTAGAACTGCCCAGCGATGAAATGAGCAGCCAGAGGGAGCTCTGTGTTGCTGGGGGTAAGAAAGCTAAGAATGACTGCACCGAGCAGAGACTGAGTAGGGTTTATCCATGGTCTGTGCTAGGAGCTGTGTTCTGTGGGTACTGATGGAGAAGGCAAAAGGCTCCCTGGAGTTCTGGGCACACAGAGGAGCCTCAGTGAGAAGGAGCTATCTTAATTGATTAGCAATGTCTTCCATGGGTACAGAAAAACAGTGGAAGGTATGTTATTTGTCAGGGATCTATCTTGCCATTTATTAATGCCCTTGCAAGGGAAGCTGGGGTTCACAACAGCTTTCCAGTTGGTAGGTGGCAAAAATAAATATGGACACAGGCACCCTGTCTTCAAAGTCTACTAATACATGATATCAATAAAGGTCTTGAGGCTTAATATGTAACCACGAGGTAGCAGGGTCCCTCATCTTCAAATGCCATTTAGGTTTTCTGCTATAAGTTAGTCTCTTAGTTGTGGCTCTAAGGCTGAATGTGAAGGCTGCCCCAGTGAGGAATCATGGAGGCCCTGGACAGACCCTCCAATAATCCATCTCCCCATTTCTGACTCCTGAGAAACAAGATTGTGTGGGTGATCCTTCCCATAAAACAGAAGAGAAAACTGAGGCAACCAAACACAGGCTGCCCTCTTCCTCCCTTCCTGGGCATGGAAGCACACCAGGATCCCAACTTCCTGGCCAGAGGGCTCACTCTACTGCAGACACACAGCTCAGGAGGTTCAAGGGGCCAGAGGGACCATGGTAAGATACTTGAGTCACAAGACTCTTGGCCACACTTGCCACAGCAGCAGTTGGCTTCTTGGCCCCACCTGCTTCATATCAGCTCCTCTAAGCCTTTTAGCACCACAAGTCTTCTGATCAGGTTTAGGGTGGCCGACAGGAACAAGATACCTTCCGTGAACACCTGATTCTTGAACAGCATGTCTGTGGTCAAGAATCACCACAGTTTCACTGCTGTAGTCTGCACTGTCTCTTTCCAATGGTTTTCTCACATCCCCTTACAGGTCATCCATTCTTCTGGTCTCCAACCCTGTTGTTCAGCTTCTATGGCTCCCACTTCTTCCAGCTCTGGAACACAGTTGCCAGAAGAGAGAGATTTCACAAGGGCTGTGGTGGTTAGACCCAAATGCAAAAGTTCTCAAACCAAACGTGGCCTGGGGCTGTCCTACCCTCACTCTTTCTTGTAAACACAGGGACAGTCGGATAACAAAGCAAGTTGGGCTCATTGAGGCTACTCAGGAGCTTGGCCTGGACCCCAGAGCTGGGGGATCCAAGGATGAGGCTGCTTTTGCATGGTGCCAGTTGGTGCCTTGTTGTGCAAGGCTCGGGGAAGGGGCCAGGGCAGCCGAAGCTAGGAAAGGAGTCTGGATGCCTGCTGCCCGCTGAAAGTTAACCTTGGATGGGCTTCAAAGCACTCAAAGAGGCTTCCTGACGCCACAGAAGGGCCTCCTCTTTTAAGATTAAACCCCACGGCTCACACTTGCCCAGAGATAAGTAATTCAGGAGGCAAAGTTCTGGCTGCAAAAGGTGGACCCTGGACAGCCACTGCTTCCGGAGTGGACTTGAGCCTTTCTTCACAGCCCATTAACTGAAGCTGCCTGGAAAATCACAGAGGCCAGTCATTTCCAAATACTTGGCATCAGATCTCTTTGTGCAAACAAAAAAATCTTTCTTGAAAACTCAGCTCATTGAAACAGAAAAGCTCACAAGGTGTCCGGGTGTGATGAGACTGGGACCCGTTTAAGATGCTGGAGGAATGAAGAGTGTGCTTTTCCTCAGTGTTGGGGTTCCTGGTTATCTTCATTCTCTGAGAGCCACCTGCCCCAGCAAGGGTTAAGAGGGGCTGGAAGTGCCTGCAGACAGCCTAGGATACTGTGATTGTCACATCTATTTCTGTCACCTGTTTGCCTCACTGAGCCCCGTGTCGCCACAGCTGACATTTAAATGAGTTTGCATTTGTGGATCCCACACCAACTGGTGCTGTGGGTGCCGTGGGGTACTGAGTAAGGAGGGCCCAAACCAGACAGATGGAAGGGAGTGGCTGCAGGGATTATGACGGTGTGATCCCAGACCATCAGCAGTGGCCGGAAGCATCTCAAGTGCCTTAAAGAGACAAACAAGGTGCTGTAGAATGCTGGGAGGTGGCCAGGCCAGTTCTAGGCACTCTTCCTCCATGCTGTGTGGCTTTAGCCAAGAGATACCCTCTCTGTTTTCATCACTAGTACTGCTGCATCCACCATAGCCTTAGACGGTATCACAGAGAAACTGTTTTCTTCCTCCTTTAGACTTTTGCTTCTGGTCACTTACCAGGTTTTGTGGTGGGGGTGGGGGTGGGGGAGGACATGGCAGTGCCAGGTGTTCCACTGTGACCAACCCTGAGATGTCACTGAGCTGCCTTGCTAGCAGGACTGTAAAATATATTGGTTTCTATACAGAGTCCTGTTTTATTTCTGCAGAGTGATTCCTGTGTCCTCCCCCGTGGTGATGTCAGTCGGGTTATTTGAACTATTAACAGACTTGGAGCAACAAACAAACAATAATCAATTTAACACCAGTATGACATGTATGGTGTGTGGCATGCAAATGTGTAAAGCTGGGGAAGATGGCTGGCTGAAGGTGGACCCCTCCAACAACCCAGCCTGGAGAGGGTCCCGTGGACCAGGGTTTGCCACTGAATCTGGGATGGCAATGCAGGAAAGGCTGGGTGGATGACTCAGAAACTGATAGACATCAGGTGTTTGTGGGCCTCTGGGGTTCCCAAGAACTGTTCTGTGGAGATGTCCAGTCTGGAAGGTATAGGGTGGATGAGAAGCCACTTTTGAGGAATTCCACAGAGCACCTGGCTGTATAGTGTCAGTGCGGGCAGGTTTCCCACAAATGCCTGGGCTCGTCTTCTGTCTGCAAAGTTCTCGCCAGACGAGACCCTTCCCTCCAGCGTTCAACGCTGTAGGTTCATGGTCTCAAACCCCATGTGTGACCTTGTGGTGCCCCTAGGCTAGGGCCCAAAGTGGCTCACTGACCTCAGCTTGAAATCTGGGGCCTCACCAGAAGGAGGACAGGTGGCTCTTGGAGTAAAGATCTCATGTGCTTAGGATGTAGACACTCAAGGACCCACGGACAAGGTTGTCATGGTGAAGCAGGTTCCCCAGACCTGTGATTCAAGAGGCAAAGTCCTAGGATCACCCAGGCCTGGGTCATGTGAGCTAGAGGAAAGCAGGACAACTTGATGGATGGCTTTGACCCTATACCATCAAGGAGGATTACAGTTTCCCCAAAGAAAAAGCAAAATGTCTTTTCTCAAAAGAGGAGTGAAGGCCGCTGGGTCAGGAAAAAACGTGGATGAGGCCTTCTGTACCTTCTTGTGTCTTTCTGCTGTAGTCTCTGTAAACAGAAACAAGAACGGACGGGCCCTTTGAGAACAGTTGAGGGGAGTGAATGATGTCACATGTGTGAGAGCCTGGCTCTTAGCACTAACACTCTGTAAATGTCAGCAATTTAAAAAGTTTTCTTTTTCTTTTTTTTCTTTTCCTCTCTCTTGTTTTAAAATTCAGGACACTAAATCAAAAAGTAACTTTTGGCTAAATATGCCTACCAGATGCCACAGCACCTTTGGTCCCAGCCACGGAGGTCATCTGAGTAGCAGGTGAGGGTTCAGATCCTGCAATGAGGACTGAGCTATGCAGGGGAGAACGCTAGTATGGATTAAGCACCCGCTGTATGCTGGTCCCGGACCATGATTCCATAGGCGTCTCCCTTCAGTCTCACGAGTTAGATGCTGGTGTGAAAAGCCTCACTTGTCACTGACGAAAAGGAGGAAGGATGTGATAATTTTTCTGTGTAACCCAGTCAGTATTCACAGCTGTAAGTGATGGAGCTGAGCTTGTCTAGTTTAAGATGAAGAGGGATGTTCTATATCGTCAGGAATAACCTGGGACCTTCTGAAAGGTTCAAGATCCGAACTGAGACAGAAGCTGGGAGGGAGCACTGTCTAGGCATGAGCTGGGAGTGCTGAGACTGGGTCTTCGCCATTGCTGGGCTGTGAAGCTCCTGTCGGCACTGTAATGTAATTGTTCCCCTGCTCCAGCACCTCTACGTCTGTCATGGAATATTACACCTTCGTGAGTCAGGGTCCAACAAGAAGAGGGCCAGACAAAGGGAAGCAGAATAGACAGCTAACAGGGTTTCTCTAACCTCTGAATATCAGTCTCTCCAGAGAGAATGTATCCGTCAGCTCTGTTACAGTCATGCCATGTAATAAGCAACCCCAAAGCTTAGGGGCTGGAGACACTTTGTTGTTCAGGACCTATGGTTTGACGAGTGTTTGGGACAGGCTAGGCTCCACTGGGTGGTCCCACATCTAAAAGGATCCACAGTAAAGCTGTGGAAGCCTGCTTCTTGTGTATCTCATGTTTCTGACACAAGGCTAAGAGAAGGTGGTGAAGGCAGAAGCAGACCAGTGAAAGCACTCACTGAATCTAAGAAGGCAAGAACTTATAGATGTTTGTTGATTGAATACTGATCAATATGCAGTCCTATGACTCAAATTCTGCTATGATCTTCCTTCCGGGTCGCTATAGATCTTACGTCCTCTTATCTTTTCACTCCCCTCAACACAACTTTGTAGCCTCTGACTTTGTTATACTCTGCAGCATTCATTTTGGAAGCATCCAAAAGGTCCTCATCATCACTCTTACCCAGAGAAGCCTTCTTGTTCTAGGCTGAGTTGTGTCCCTGTCCCTCATGCTAAAGTCTTGACTGCTGATATCTAAGTGGGAACCATTTTTACAGACAGCATTTCCTGTGGCTCAGGCTGGCCTTGAACTTGCTGTGTAACTGACAATTACCGTGAATGGCTCCCAATACTCCAGCTCTCATTCTTAATCCTAGGATCACAGGAGTATCCATAGCTCTTAGAGACAGGGTCTCACAGCTGTGACAAAATTATTCATTTTTGTTTTTTTGAGACAAGGCTTTGTTTCTTTTCTTTTTCCCTTCCTTCCTTTCTTCCTTTCCTTCCTTCTTTCTTTTTGTTGTTTGTTTTTGTTTTTCAAGACAAGGTTTCACTGTGTAGCTGTGTAGCCATGGCTGTCCTGGAACTTGCTTTGTAAGACCAGGCTGGGCATGCCTCTGCTTCCTGAGCTCTGGGATTAAAGGTGTGCACTGCCGCCACCACAACCACCACCTGGCAGCTGTGACTACTTTAAATGAGCTGAACATGATCCAGTGTGACCAGGGAAAATCAAGCACATCTGTCTGTCTGTCTGTCTGTCTGCCTGTCTTCTTCACCTTTCACTTTTTTTTTTTTTTTAGGGGCCTGGAACTACAACTGACCCACAATAGGTGCTCAATAAATATTAAATATCACTTTAGAAAAAGTTCTATGAATCTGTCACCAAGCCAACCTCACTGATGTCGAGCAGCTAAAAAGCAAATCAAATTCCCAGTTAGACAAGTCCAAGAGTCTTTACCTGGCAGTTTGGATGGCTGGCCCTGATTTAGTGTAAAACACTGGGCCATCGTGTGAATCCTTATGGACCCAGTTGGACTTCCTACAGTGTCATCTCTTGGAGCTGAATCTGGGAACATGAATGGGGTGAAGAACTACAACCTCCTCTTACTTTTCCAAACAATAGGAGTGAGTGATGTGGGACAGACAGCACTCACAGGGAAAAGAGAGAGGAGCCAAAGAAACAGGACAGGAGAAGGGCACTGCCAGAGGAATGGAGGAAGGGAACTTGAGTTTGCAGTCTTCAAGCATGTTAAAACAAACACAGTCACTCACAGGAGAAGTACACACGGGAGCCAAACACAGTATGAAAGGCAGAGAAGAACTGGGGCTTTCGTCTTAGCTTTTCTCACAGGGCTGCAAGCACCCGTGGAGAGAGGGGAAATGACCTAGGAGATTAGCCTGGAGAATGGTGACCTGGACAGATAGCCACTAGGCTGGAAGCTTGGTGCTTGATTTTAAGGCTCTTCCCCTGCCAACTGCTGATGGGAGTCTCATCTTGCTCAGTAGTGACATTGCAGTGAAAAACTGAGGATGGCTGAGCTCCTGTGCAGTGCGGATCCTGTTTCTAGGCAGTAGATGAGGTGGGGGTGCTCCTCTGGGCTCGGTCCTGTCTCTAGGCAGGCACAGGAACTGCAGGAAAAGCCCTTCTTTCTTGTTGAGATGCCCCTAGTGATGTTAAAATCCAGGCTACCACCTGCCACACCAGGGGCTCTCTGGGGCTTCAACTGTACATTTTCAGCCCATGTCTGACTGTTTCTGACTGCACCATGTCCCATTTCCACCCATGTTTGGCTTCCTGTCAAAAGACCCTGCCTGTGACACAGAAGCAGACACCCAGGCAGGAGGTGGTTGGTGGGCTTGTTCTCAGGGTCAGATCACTCGGGCAGCAGTCCTGGTAGCCAGCATTGGGCAGTAATCCTCGCCAGGGATCCCATGACAATGTGGAGCTCTCTGGTGGATGACTGCAGATCTTGGAGTTACACCAAGCGTGTTGGAGGCTGAGAGGAAGTCCAGCCAGTCGTGTGTCCAGTGGGAGCTGGATGGCTATGGCAAGGAATGCTGTGGGACCACCTAAGGACGAGGGGAGGAGAAGTTGGCCCTTGGGCAGCACTCGCTGTGTACTTTATGCATTCATTCATTCTAAAGAGAAGGTCTCATGTAGACTAGGCTGGCCTCTACCTCCCTGTGTAGCTGAGAATGACCTTGATTCCCCTGCCTAAACTTCCCGTGTGCTGGGATTTCGAGTGTGTACCACCACGCCAGGGCATGCGCTACTGGAGATCAAACTCAGGGTTTTCACACCTTAGAGAAGTATTTTGCCAACGGAGCTACATCCCAGCCCTCATTCTGTGCATTCCTCTGAGTTGGTAGCATTCTTTTGTTGATGGGGACACTGAACCAACACTGGGGAGAGTCTCATGGCTGCAAGTGAGATGCAAGGCGTGAACCCCTGTTTCAGCCCCATCAGTGTTAAAGACTGATCCAAAAGGGAGTTCTTGCGGTGCCACAGCCCAGCCCTTCATAAGGTGGGCTCCTGTGGATGGCTACAGCCAGTAAAAGCACACAGGACAGTAGCCAAATACCTTCAGCAGAAAGCCCTTCTAGAAATCGAAGCCACATGAAAAAAAACATTGTTCACTCCTAAAATCGGCCAGGACAAAACAAATCCAATAAAAACTCGTGGTGGAAAGAAGCGTTGCAGACGCTGAAGTATCAAGGTAGAAGGTATAAATACTGACCTCTGATCAGCAGCCCCATAGTTAGGGCCTTCATCCAGTGTGAGAAGGATGGACTCTCTGGACCATCAGACAGAAGAGATCAGAGAGACACCAGTTTGGGTAGAGAGGCCCCAGTCAGGGAACTAGCCAAGTGTATTATGTCAGTCTGTATAACAGCCAAGAATCTGTCCACCTGCTGATAGGATGCATTACTGGAAAAAGCAAGACATCTAGCCATGCAATCCATACAACAACTGATGGATGAAATTGATGTCATCAAAAGGAAGCATTCTTCCTGCAGAATGCCTCTTATGAACACAGACAGAATGCTGTCAGGGAGAAAGACTTATGTCTCATTCAGAGCCGAGGGCTTGTAGTTAGGGTTCACTTGAATTTCTAGTGTTGGTAGAAAGAATCAAGTGTTCTCCTTAGAGGATAGTCTAGAGGTTTGTTCACTTCATCAAAGAAGAGAGATGTAGCCAAAAAGTTTCAGGAAAACATGTGCAGCTTTCCTAGCCAGGAGGGGAATGTACGCCAATGCTATGAGGTCAGAGCTGGCACCCACTTGTCATCCCAGCACTGGGGTAGCTGAGGCAGGAGGATGGAGAGTTTGAGGCTCCTCTAAGTTATATATCAAAACTCTGTTTCAAAATAACAAAATATGCAGGCATGGTGGAAATAGGAGGATCATGAGTTCAAGAGCAGCCTCAGCTAGCTACACAGAAATTGGGGACCAGCCTGGGTTATGTTTGTTTCTGTCTCAAAACACCAAAGCAAACAAGCATGGCAGTCCTATTGAAATGACTGACTTAAGGCATTGCTATGGCTGTGGCTTTGGCCTCAGGTGTCCCCAGGGCCCACAGCACTACAAGGGGATGTGGAATCTTCAAAAAGCTTAGGTTATTACTGGGAGGCATATACTTGAAGGAGATATAGGGACCTCAGGCCCTCTGCCTCTGATTCTTTCTCTTCCCCCTTCCTAGCTGTTCAAGATTAAATGGCTTTCTCCTCTGTCTATTCTCACAGTCCCCAAAGCAATGGGGCTAACCAATCATGTCCCAGACCTCTGAAGCTGAGAGACGTCAGAAATGTTTCTTCTTTTTAAGTGGGTTATCTCAGGGGCTTTGTCTCAGTGTGAGAGCTACCGACAGCAAAAGCTAAGAAGAACACAGAACAACCACGTCACATGGTTACAGTCCTGGAAACAGATGGAGCACGTTTATCAGATTCAACCTATGCTTAACACGTGACTTTTGGATACTTGGCCCTGAAAAATGAAAGCAGACCTGTGGGAACACTCAGGAATGGGTACTTCTTTTACTTGTAAAGGCCCCAAACTGGAAAGAGTCCCAAAGCCCTTCAACAGCTGAATGACCAAACAAACTCTGATTACATCCACAATACATCCATAATATAGAGTATTACTCAGCAATAAAAAGGAGGAAACCATCGATAAAACAATAACTTGAATTGACCTCAAGGGTATTACACTGAGGAAAAAGAACCTCTAATCTCAAAAGGTTATATATATGACATCACTACCTTTATACAACATTGTCAAGGTACATAATTATGGCCAGGGAGGATTATATATGTATCATTATATACAAAGAATGTAAGTAAAAAAAAAAAATCAGTGGCTGCTAGGAGCTATGGTCATGGAGAGTAGACTCTACACACCAGAAGAGGGCATCAGATCTTATTGTAAATGGTTATTTATAAGCCATCATGTGGTTGCTGGGACTTGAACTCAGGACCATTTGTTAGAACAGCCAGTGCCCTTAACCTCTGAGCCATCTCTCCAGCTGAACTTGTTTTATTTAAAATTAGATTGTGTGTGTGTGTGTGTGTGTGTGTGTGTGTGTGTGTGTGTGTGTGT